>NC_087132.1:0-85889 GCF_030705265.1 Helicoverpa armigera | reverse complement strand
ATCTGTACACACACAGGTGTGTGACAAATTAATGAAGAGTTAACCCAAATTAATTATATTTTACTTGTTCCAGAAACATTGACTGTCGCGCAAGATCGGGTAAGTCATCAGAAAATTCCACTTTGAATACCAAAATACCTACTTAAGTATATAAGGGTGATGTATTACATCAGCAGCATAAATCGCAGGGAAGTGCATAACATACTTCCTGATGAACTTTGCTATGTATTACCTCTACCTATGTTGTACACTCTTGTATTCCTCCTTATGTAGAGGTATATCAACACTTCGGGTTTTAACCTGAACTTGTAGGCAGCCATGTCAAGAAACTGTGGCAAAATATATTTTAGAACACCCTCAAAACGTTTGCTAAATAAATAAAATTGCTAATCAATGTGTAAAACACCGATTTCCGTCCAGGGGTGTAGCGTCTGCAGGTTAGAAGGGGTCGCACTCAGGAAGTAGGGTGGAATTACATACGACACCGTATTAATGATATTTCTTACTTTAGAACGTGATGCAGGAAATAAAGAGCACGTTAGCCGTTGATTGAAATTATGAAATGAAAATGTGAAATATATGTTTCTGTCACTGTAAAGTTATGATAATTTTGTAAATCTGAACTATATTTTTATTTGTATACATTCAGAAGCTTTATATATTTGTATACTTTTGTATTGTATAACATTCTCAGGACTAGATAGAAAACTGTATGTTTGTAATTATTTTTATTTTCTTTTAAAAAGAGTGTCCATGGAGTTTCTTGCCGGTTCTTCTCCATGAGGCCAACTCTTTGGAACCGTGCACCTAACTTTGACGTTTCGAAAGAGCTTTAATAGTCCTATTTGAAAAAAAAAAATTGAGTTCTGAGTTTCAGTTTGTATCAAGTCTTTCTTTAATAACAGTATCGAATCTTCACCACTAAGATACCCTTTGGTAAGACTGGCTTACAGATTTTCTGACTTTTAACTACCCATAAAGATTGAAGATTGCAATGATGTTCCAATGACTGCTCACCAATTTAGCGTGCCTTCCACAACTTAGTGCTCAACAAAGATATTATTTGAAAACCCCACAAAACATCAAAAAAAAAAACATTTTCGGAAAAACAACAATCATAATCTTACCCCAATCTTCTGAGATCCTTTAAGGGGAATCGTTTTCATCCGGACACGACGGTACCGGTCCGTCCGGTGGCATTCCGGACGCGCTTCCCAGGGACGTTGACAACCGTTTAATTTACCATGGAAGATGCAGGGCGTACCAGTACTTTATGGGATAGCTTGTAAAACCTTTGTGCAAAGACATTTTCTTTGTGGGAAAGAGATGTGGGATTATAGCAGTGTTTGAATTTGAAGGTAGTATTTTTTGTTATGCGACCTTTTCAATGATCTTTATAGCTTTTTGTAGAGGTAGAATGTTGGTTAACGTACGTAGCGCGATCAAGTGTCCAAGCTGCCTTAAATCCTCGTATGGTATTTTGGTATTTCTTTATCCTGCAATGGAGTCATTCTAAGAGATTATTAACTTGAATACACTACAATTTTCTCAGCAGGTCCAAAATTACGGCAACTATATTTAGTACATACTCCTGGAATTTGATAAAACATAATATTTATCAAACGTTCATCTTATTTGCAAAGCCCACTTCGTACATGAATTATTATGTTTGTCAAAAAGTTGGTATGTTTGCCAAACGTATAATCAAACGGATCACCAAACAGACGAGAATCACTTGACAAATAAGACAAGTTATTTGCTGAACAACAAAAGGTAAAGCAAATAAAATTGGGTATAATTTGGTCGACAAGGGTCCGTAATTCTGGATGGTATGACAGTTCATTTTATTTTAAGAATAAACAATATGGTTACCACAAACATGTGGTGCTTTTGACCCGTTTTAGAAACGATGGAAGGGGAACACTCAAATCTTTTTCACATTATCTGCAATCTACTCCATATTTCATACTGTTGAGCATTGTGGCAGAATCATACGAAAACATCTCAAAGTTCACAAATCTCAAAGTTTTTAATCCATGTAGTGGTGGCCATAAAGTGCAAAAACCGGCCAAGTGGGAGTCGGACTCGCGCACGATGGGTTCCAGGTACCAGAGCAAAAATGAGCGAGAGATATTTGTTGTATGGAAGCCCCCCAAAATATTAATTTAATTCTGGTTTTCAGTTGTTGTTATAGCGGTAACAAAAATACATCATCTGTGAAAGTTTCAGTTCTCTAACTACCACGGTTCATGAGATACAGCCTGGTGACAGACGGACGGACAGACAGGCGGACGGACAGAAGAGCGAAAACAATAAGGTCCCGTTTTACCCTATGGGTACGGAACCCTAAAACTACCCTTTGACATCGTAAGATAAAGAGGTACTATGTACTGCCTTACATACATATAATGTATGTGTGTATTCCTTCCTGTAATCTTCCTAAGGTTCGTTATCCAAATTGCTTTTTGATGAACGTGAAAAGTAGTCCCTTGTTCTTAACTCGTTAGCTAAAACACGCTCATTATCTGTACTCGGCTTACAAAGTTGATAAAGTAATCATTAAGGTATACCTAGATAATATGAAATGCCTAAATAAGATCGCATTTTTTCCTTTGGGTAATCATAAAATGGATTCTCCCGCTATGGTTGCAGCGTGAGTGCCAGACTTCAACAGACGAAAACCCACCATGTTCCTTTTGGAATCCTTTTTGTACCAGGACTGCGGTAACTCTTTCGAACCATCCTATATTTTTTATTGAATTGTTTATTACGTTATGAATCCTTTAACATAGTAACTCAACGTATTATTTCACATTAACATTTTTCCATATTTTTCTTTGTCTATTTTTCTAGGACTTCTTAGAAGAATACTCCTACTTTACGTTCTATTTTAGCCTGTCGTCCGGCCAGCAAGCCGACAAACTTGTTAATGAGTTAGTGCATCATCTTAATTATTAATGTCGTGGAAAACTTCGCCAAAAGCCTTATGCAATTTTAGTAATCCTCCGAGATAGATGTTGTCTAGGATCTTAGGGTAAAAGTTCTACGGTATATTTTAAGACCGGTCAATCTTTTTGGGTCTTCTCATGAAAATGTAGTTTAAGTTTGTATTTTATTTATTTATTTGTTAATTTTTGTAATCTTCGAATAAATAGTGTTCAATTTTCTCTTTTATTTCTAGTTTGGATTTATGAATACTTATAAATTTACTTAAACTATATTTTATACAACCTTTACATGAGTAAAAGAGCTTGTTGTAATCCTGAACTCTTATGTATATGCAGGTGTTATAATTATTTGAACTGTAAGCTGTACTTTGCAACAGCTAACAGCTTAAACCCAACCAAGTCTTACCAACATTCTTAACTTTAAGGATATATGATCAGAAATACACAGGGTCTTACAATAAGCTGCAAATCGGTTTCCAAATATTGCAAATCGACAGTTTCTCAAGGAATATTTCTCCAAACATGCAATAATACTGGTGATTTCGAAACGTAACATAATGCATGTAAAATTCAGGCGTTATGTTACACATTACGGCCTGGCCGATTGCCAAGCGATCCGCCATTTTATCATCTGCCAATATTTTCATTCGGCACGGTGCGCCAAAATTTTATTATAAATCTACGGAGATTTTAATATTTATTTTGGGGCGGTATAGGTTTTTGTTTTGTTTTTTTTTATTGCTGTTGTTGTGATTTATTACCAAAGTGGTTATGGTGAAGTGGGGATGTTTGAGGATATGAATTAATGGATTTTGTTTTGTGAATTCTATTTTTTCTTTTTTGGGCTACTTGCCTGAATATGTATTTTGTTGTTGTTTAAATTGGGGTGCTGTGTACCTACTCACATAGCTTAATATTTAGAATTTATATCTTTGCAAGGGGTTACAACTGTTACAAGTACATATAGTCTCTTTATGACTTCTAAATATTCACATACACATATTTATATGTAATACCGCTAATGTATTACCGGTCACCTACTGCTAACGTTCGTGGAAGTTATAGAAGTTAGGTATAGTTAAATTGTGGCAGTGTTCTGACTTTCTAACGCGAAAGTTCACTGACAATATGAATGCTTAATTCGAAATAATTCGTTTTAAGAAAACTGTCGTTTATATTGGCTATGAACTTGGCCCTAAATTAGTTACAAAAAGATAGGTATCATCTAGTCTATTCTAAGTAGGTACTTCAACCTTAATCTTAAACCTTACACCACAAACTTGACCCGCGACTTGGCAGTAAGGTCACATAATTACATAGGTAACGTATGCACATAATCGCGCGAACACGTCGCTGGAACGCGAAGCGAGCCACGGTCACTGTCGGTGACATTATAGTAATACCGCTAATGTATTACCGGTCACCTACTGCTAACGTTCAAGTTATAGAAGTTAGCTATAGTTAAATTGTGGTAGCGTTTTGACTTTGTGAGGTGAAAGTCCACTGAAAATATAAACGTTTGTTTTTCTTAAAACATCTAGATGTACTTTCATACTTGTTTTAAGAAAAATGTCGCTCATGGTGTCGGTGAAGTTGGACCTAAATTAGTTATACAAAAAGTATTGTTACGTATTTAAAGACCAATGTCATAGGTATCAGTCTGTATTTTGTTGACCCTTATTGGAAAACAATATACCTAACTATTAAACTTCCTGTTCCTATAAAACAAGTTACAATAGGACAATGGCAATCGCAATCGCGGAATATACAAAATGGTATACAAAGAAACTTCACTGAATGATCAGAAAAAATATCTTCAACCTCAATATAGCAATTTACTTAGACAAACAATCTCCTAAAAGTACGATCAATATAAAAAATCTAGATAAACTGTCACTCCCGGTCATCGAACGGAAACAACTCAAGTTTATGAAGACAATAGGTTCAATCACAAGAGTGGTGTCTTGTCATGCCGCTCCTATGCTAGCCATGGAATGAGGTACGTTTCCGAGCCGTGCGAGTGTCGCACCGGACTCGTCAATAATTACTGTTACAGCCTTTGTATCCTCCCACTGCTGAGCACAGGCCTCCTCTCATACGGAGAAGGGTTGAGTCTCAAAACGCTTGCTCAATGTGGTTGGTGACGTCAATAATAATCAATTTTTTTTTATTCATAGTGGACTGGAAATCAGCACTTTTCGAATGTCAGAATTACAAGAGACAGCTCCAAAAACGCCGACCCTTCGCTACTTTCTATGTGATATTACTGGGAAGAAGAAGTGGCGCTATGAAGACTATAAAAATTTGCAGCGATCGTGAATAACTACCGTTTTAAAGTTGGCGAAGATAGCAAAATGTATGCACAAAGCGAGAGTATGAGCGAGGAATCAAAAATGGCTGGCTTCAGAATTATAAATTAATTGAAGAGTGCAAATATTTTTTTCTTAGGATTTGACTACTGTGCAGTCACTTCTATCCAAGATCAGAACATGAAAGTTTTTTGTATTTGACGAGAACTGTGTGATTTTTCTATATGCCAGTCGCATGTCGGAAGTGTACCTTTATGGTAACTTGTACACCATAGTTTAGTTATAGGAAAACTTTGGAAAGTCGTCTTTCAGTCTAGAACTATTGATGGTTCGCCAAGTTCTAGTTTATGGTAGTTTTATCTGACAAAAGGGAAGACATAAACTCACTTAATTAATGTAATGAATTAAGTAGAAGTTAAGAGAAGATGTAAACAAATGAAAGAGGTATTTAACTGTAGTAAAAATGGGCCTGTATCCAGAGATAGTCAACCCATGATGAGGTGAGGTACTTACATACAATATTTTTAAATACAGTATGTAAGTACCTAGAACTACCTGAAAACTAGCTCACAAAAATCAGAAACATATTCCTCGAGTAATTATTAGATACATACATAGGTCTTGAATTAGATCAGTTCCCTACAATGCACTTTTTGTGCACTTATACTGTATGAAATGTTTTTTTTTTTTTTTAACAGATATTTCGTTGTCAGCTATAAAATTGTATCCGCCATCGAAACAGTAATTACTATCGTTTATTAATGATGATCCGTTTGGTGGCAGTTTATCGAAAATTTAAGCCATTACAAAGTGCCCATTAAGCCGCTTGATTGGATTTTAATTATCACGTTGTTTTGTCTTTGTTTAATAATGTTCAGCAAAATTGCTTTTCGTCTATTTTTTGACGGTATAAGTCGCTCTTAATAATGATAAAATAATCATTTCTATATCAGCTTTTTAGTCAATTTTAAGGAACGTTTTCCTTTTGTACGAAATAACCCCTAAAACAACTCATACAAACATTTTACTGATTTCATAAAACCGGAAAAATCCAGTTTCACGATCCAAAATGGCGCTTATCTTTTGGCAGCAGTTGTCACCGACAACGGAGAGTAAAACGGGTTAATAGTAATCAAAAGCACTGAAGCAGACACAGTAACTATCTGGGTCTTTTTAACCCATTCCGTTATTGGTATACGAACCGGAATGGGTATCGGTTTATACAGGAAAACATAAACGGAACATTTTATCTTTATGGGCTGTGCTACGGCGTATCTAAATGTTGGTCCCAACGTTTGAGAGAAAACGTGAGCGTTGGTTTGGTTCTGAGACCTATATTCTTTGAAAAAGGAAACATACATATACATATATGCGTTTACAGCCAAGGTCCAATATTTATGTAAGTTACAGCCATTGCTAATATGGTTTCATAGTCGTTGTAATTTCCCATTCCTATGTTGGCACAAATATTGGGGCCAGCGTTTGTTAGCTGGCTCGTATTGAAAGCTTGAATATTAAGTTTTCTGTTTCCTTTTTTTGCGATTGTGATGCGGGGTGGTGAGAATTTGTGTGGATGGATAGATCGTGAAAGTCGATATATCTAGCAAGAATGTTACTTGTGAGATGACGGCAGACAGAAAACATGCTTTATAACATTGGGATAAGGGCAGAATGATGATGATGATAATTATATATGAGTAACATTTAACTATAACTGCCAAAATCAAGTTAACAAAATACTAAGTTTACTAACTGAACATCACAGTTTTTGCTCATTTATAACAAGTTCTTTGTCACTTCGCCATTTTGTGACGTCATAATGTCAAAGTTTTCAGACTTGTAAACAATTTGTTGTGGACGCAAAGTTTTCAATGGCGTGGCCTTTTCCGTTTTCCTGAATAGGGACAACTTTCAGTAATACCTAGGTGTGTATTTTTTAATATATTTTAGTGTACTGTATAATTTATGAATTTAGTTTAATGCATACAAGCCTGACATTCTGTGATTTCACCCGTGTTGCATTGAAACTATCCATTGTCAGGAAAAAAAATAGCATATTTCTCGGATACCACCAATCCCTGACAAAAACTTCGCTATTGGTTCTGACGTTTAAGTATGATTTTACAACGAACAGATTTATATCACGTAGATACTATTGTTATTCCTAACCCTAAACCCATTATTACATAAAAAGGTCAACAGAAAATCTTGGACAAAATAAAGTACCTCATATTTTTGCTTAACTACATCAACATCAAATTACGAGCGACGCCGCGTCACACAGCGAGTATTTAATATAACGCATTAGTGTCGCGAATGCCGTCAGCTGCGCTATATTACGAGAAAGCGACGCAAGCGATGCAGCCGCTTTATATGCAGCTAACACATGGAGAACGAAATGACAAGCGGAGATGTCATAATGCACAATCTAAGAAGAAAGTAGCGCACCAAAATGCGGGTGCTCGGTGGACGAGGAACGCTACTAGTTCAGCCGTTACAAACCTTGGAACCAGCCCATCATTTTCAAAATAAAATCACCAATCAATCAAGTCCAGTCACTTACGCATAGGTTTTCATTTCATAGTTCTAGTACCTAATTGATCACGCCTACCATCATCTGATCATTGCTTGACTTACAAGAAGGCGCCTGACCTACCTTCCTTATGTCATCTCCGCTATCTTTCCTTCCTCGGTATGTGAACGCGATTGCCAAGACGTTGGATTGATGGCTTTCAAGCGCTGTTTGTGCTTCAATGTGTGATGACGTTTTTGAGTTTTTGGTTGGTAGTATTTTAGTGTATTTTGATGTGGTTTGAATTTTGAATATGTAGGGTCACACAGCGCGGAATAAATCCGTATGAAGTAAATCTTTTTTGAGTCTGGATTACAGAATTATGCAATATTGTAAGATGGGCTTCGTAAAGAATTTCATTAAAAAAGATGATGAAATGTTGTAATCGGAATTTTTTCTTTTCTTATTAAAAATAAATCCCTGTACTAAATAGAACAAGTCTACATACAGAATTAATATAATGAGCAAAAGTAACGTAGGCAGGTAGCTACATAAAATAAATAACAATACAGACAGACCTACTTTCGAAATGTTGTAGGTATTATTTATTTACGTTAAAGCATTGTCATTTAAATGTAACGTTAATTCAATTCCTCAGCCGCTCGGAGCGACAGCGTCGAGAAAATGTTTGCGTAAAAAACCCTCACAAAAACGTATACTTGAAAGAAAAATAGTTGCAAAACTTTCCCCTCTTAGTAAGGAAATATAACAATCCGGCTAGTGATACTAAGGACAGATATTTCATATAAGCTTTATAATATAATTATGTGAAAGCAGTTTTAACGCTAGTATGCATCGTTAAATTTAATGTAGGTATAGTCCACTTTTGAAAATTGATATACAAGGTTACTTCTAACTCGACGTGTATAACATTGAATTCCAAGTTACCCTGTCATCATCATCTCCTGAGCCAAATAAGCCTGTAATATATTTTAAATGTCAACCAACTCTTAAGCAACTTTCAATTTAGAACCTACCTGGGGCCTTCTAGCGCCTTCTGAATAACCCAGTAATGTAAAAAAATACACCAACCAGCATTCGCAGGTAGATAGTAACTATCATTCATATTTATCAAGGTAATCCACTGTCATGTTACAACCCCATATCTTTTACTCTGAATTCAACCGCAAGGAAGATCAGGGAAAATCAACAACCAGGAAAACTCACAAACTCATATTTACAGCTTCCCGAAGAAATATTAAATACATTTTTTTATCCTTAACTTTTTTTATTGCTTAGCTAACTTTCCTCTTTACTGAATTTAATCCCTTGGCAGTCGGTTTGATCATGCCTTGAATTAAGTTGCGTAAGGTCTTTATAGAAGAGTAAAGTTTTAATTTGGAGGTCATTATCAGCTTCTGAGGAGTTCCTCTGCTTTTATTTTGTAATATTGTTTAATAGGAGCTATAGATACCTTATAATGATGTGTTCCCTTGAAAGTAATGGACAGCAAAAGTGAGTACTCGGCTTTTCAGTTGCCCAATGAATACGTTCTTGGTAATACAATCATTTTGTTTTCACGTGCATAAAGCACACATATATTTAATCATTGTCAAGCAAAAAATTTAATACAAAAAAAGATATTGAAATTAAGATTTTCTTTACCAATACCTGTATGGTAATGACAACTTTGTTCTTTTAAGAAAGTTTCTCGGAAATATATGCCTCAATATTGTCAGATTGCAGAAAAAAAAAACACATTTATGTTCTTTGTTTTAATCTTTATTCCTCAGGTAATGAAACAGGGTTTTGTGTATCTATTCGCCTTTTATGTCGAAATCTCATCCAGATAACTGGAGCGAAATCAACTAACGAGCTCTTACTGGATTTGTCTCAATTTCTCGCATCACATACCTTTCTAATTACGTTTTCAAGTACCTATAGTTTTAAAGTGGCGTTTTGGCTTAAAATACAGTAGGATCAATATTGTTGTAGATAATTTAATGAAGCTTAGGATTGTCTATTTGGTCGTAATCAGATTATATTATATTATTAGAATCGTCTATTCATACTTATGGGTACTACCAGTTAGAACTTAAGTTCCTGAAAGAAAGCTTTTGTTACTCGGGAAAAGTGTAGCTTTCGATAAGTGAAATATTTTTTAAATTGCTTCAGTAGTTTCGAAGCCAGGGCAAACAAACAAGCAAAAAAGCCTTTAAAAATCTTTATTATAGAAGTATAGATAGATATTCTATCTATTATTCTAACAGAAATTGCCGCTTATTACCAAAGCTTTCAAACGATAAAATTAACTCAATATAAAATGTAAATTACACAAAAAACACTAATGAAATTCACCTTACTTTCTCGATAAAAATAACACGAACCACACGTAGGTAAATTCCTTCGTTTTATGGTATAACAACACCATAACAAGACAAAAAACATTTAATTATGTAACGGCTGGCGTGCAGACTGCATCGATCGACTTCATAATTCAAGGCAGGGTTTCCCACTGACTCACGACCATGGTGACCATGAAATGCGAAGACGTCTCGTAACATTGACGTTGAAGGTTTTAGTAAAGTTGTTTTGTGTTATAAAGTAGCCTTGATTTGATATTTCGGTGCATGAACCGTGATAGTTAGAGTGTTGACATTTTCACAGATGATGTATTTCTGTTGCCGCTATAACAATACTGAAAACTAGAATACAATAAATATTTTGGGGAGCTCCCATACAACAAACGTGATTTTTCCTTCTCATTTTCTAAATAATCTTACGAAACCCTTTGTGCGTGATTCCGACTTGCACTTGGCCGGTTTTTTTTATAAATCTGAACAGCAATCTGAGTTCTTTTGTTTGAAGGTTAGAAACTTAACTTTAGTTTAGTATACCTACTGACAAATGGTTTTCAATAGCTGCATGAATTAAATGCAAAACTTCAAAAGACAGGTAAATTATTGTGCTCATTCGTTGGTCCTTAAAATAAAAACTATATTTTATATTATGTACTCAATCCAAGCATGTATATAATGGAATTATACAATATCTATTTCACCTTTAGACAGACAAAAATACCTATCTAACAGTGTTATTTCTTTTTGTATTGTAAATATAAGTGCGTAATGGCTGAATGTACGAATGTCATGTATTCTGTGTTCGTTATTTCATATGAGCATTTGTAGGGTTGACTAACGATGTTTGTTTTTTCTTTCGTCTAGACAGTTGTTTTTTTTTTCCGAAAAAATAATGAACTAACGTTTTTAGTACCTAACAGTTAGGTTTACTAAGCAAAAAATTTAATAATATCGTGGTCGGACCATCATCCTCCGAGCCTTTTTCCCAACTATGTTGGGGTCGGCTTCGACTATATCGTGGTCGGACCATGATTAAAAATATTATTTTTAGTTAACTATCGATTTATGTACCTACTTAATTTAAATAATAAGTAAATACTTAATATAATTATTTTAAAATATATTTTTAATTTTTTAAACATCAAGTGTTTGTAATCCATTGTTGCATAAAATATATTTAAAAAAATACTATAACAATAGTAAAGATAAGAATAACAAATGAGAAACAAGCCAGACAGAAAACGTAATATTTCATGGTCACCCCAAAATACACAGTGTATTGATAACGCCCTCCCAGTAACGAATGGTACAATCACGACAAAACATGTTCTGCTATCTTATTCACAGTACAGGTGAATACAAAAGGGTTTCTCGTTGTTCACTCTTGGATACTTATTTCTACCCCTTCAATTTCCGACCTTATTTCAATGTAGTAAAGTTTAAATTTGAATAGCGTTACAGCTTATCGTAATATTGTGCTGTTGAGAATTACTCGATACTAATTTAATTTAAATAGAACTTAAACAAAGCAAATAAGAGTTAAATTAACGCAGACATTATTAAAGTATCCTTTTGTTTAATAGGTACCTTATATTGAAGGTAGTAATAATAATATTGAGAGCTTGTTATGGATTATGTTCTTAGTAAGATTGGACTGGTATTTGTTTAAATTAACACTTTATTGGTTTATTAATACTTTTAGATACCTACTCTAATTTATTTAATCTTATATAATTTTAAAAATAAATATAATTTCAGGTCAATTTCAGGGGAGCATGGGGAAATGTGAATTCTAACAGATAGGCGATTTTATGCAAAAAGTCACGACGGTCACGTCAAAAACTCGGCATTTAATCTAAACAAATGATGAAAAACATCGCCAAATAAAAAAAAGTAAAACTTCAGTTTCATCAAAAACTGGCGTTTTCCGAGGAAATAAAGAAAAAACTCCCATTTATTTAGTAGCTTCGGCAAAATGAAGGTTGTAATTTGGCACGTCAGATGGTGGTGATGAATGAGTGACGTCATAGCGGGGGATGAAATAAGGGAGGGAAGGGGAATAAATAATTGATAATCCGTAGATCAAACACTTTTGCTTAAGAAGGTGATTTTTGAAATTAAATTGAAAAATGTGTTCAATATTGAACATTTTATTTTCTTATATATAATTACTTTAATATAATTTTATTATACATTACATATGTATTAATTTTATTATACATGTAGTTTTTTTTTGGACAGTAAGTTTAGATTCAGCAATACCTACTTAGCAAAATTATGATTTAAGCAGAATAAAAAATAATGTGTGATTATCTTAATGACGTTTTCAATATTCAAGCGTTAACATAAATAGCACATCAGAATTCCATTATTCTAAACTAATAGAGCAATCTTTTTACGTCATAAATTGGCAATTTTCTCTAAAGCATTTGTAATCTTAAGCCCCTAAGAGTATTTTCAATATTGTTTCACAACTTAAGTATACATTTTGGATCCAATTCCCAAAGTAGGTACCTAAAATCAAAATTGAAAATTGATTTCTTTTTACTTATGATTGAGGGGAAATTACTTTGGGGTCTATTAAAATCCTTTTTATTTAAACACTTGAGGGTTGAAAGGTTTTCCCCCTAGCTTTACTTTGGGGTGTGTTCTACATTACTTAAACTAGCTTTGCCCCTTAGTTTTACTCCTTGGTTGATCCCAAAGGTATCATCTGTTTTCTTGGTGTAAAAATACTGTCTCTCCAGCTTATAAAATGTACGCAAAAATATATACTAGATGTAACCCGCAGTGCTACGTTTCAAAAGAACACTTCCGATATCGGGATACAACGTATTTCGTCTTCAGGTTACTAGAAAACTTTAGGTCAACTTCAGTTTAAATCAGTTCAGCGTTTTTGCGGGACAGCATAACAAACATACATTCCTACTTATATTATTACTAAGAACTATGTTATTTTATAATAAATCAAATTCTAACAATGTGTTATTTATTTCTTTGTACATTTGCAAAAAAAGCAAACGCATCTACCAAACTACATCCAATTAAGCTGCAAACTGTACAAAAAGTCTCAAAATAACGTGCAAACTTCGTTAAGATTAACATAGAAACTTTCAGCAATTTACAAGAAAACCCCATGAAAAGGCGATAGCCACCACGTACCAAATAACGAACATTAGCGACAGTAATTCCAAACCAAGTCCAAGGAAATTGCAGGGGAATTGGTAATGCACCAAAGTACCCCATTTGTACCCTGAACCAACTCCCCTGAACTACCCCTCTGTCTTGTGCCAATTTTCCCCTAGTCTCCCCTCTTAGGGTGTGGACACAGCCACTATTTTATTGTGTAGCGTCATAATTTTGTTTGCGGTGTTTCGGTTATTGTATAAGTTGATTTTATAAAGTTTGGCTTTATAATTTTTGTAATTGGGCTTGGTCAAAACGCTGAGAAGTTGAAAACTTCCTCCTTTTTAGAAAGTTGGCTAAAACTATACTTTCAATTTTTTCAGAGAATCTTGTTGATAACATTATTTACGAAAGTCACAACTATATAAAATCGGCATAACTAAAGATATAAAATCTCAAAAAACCTCTTAAATAAAAACATTTGATAACCAACAATGTTTTTTGAACAAATAAATACTCCAACTGTGTACCCCAGCCCTTGCCTCCTGTTTGTCCGATGACAAAAATATCAATAAAATAAATGAAATCGTCTCCAGGCTGACACTGCAGTTTAGTTCCGAGACACGTCTGGTGTCTACTGTGCAGTTAACCATTGTGACACGTGTCAAAAGGAGCAGACAGTGTCTGTTATTTGTTTGAGAACTACGTGATTTTCGGGGTTTTCTGTAGTGTTGGGAAATCTGTGTAAGATAGTATCGATAAACTAAGCAGTACTTATCTACGCAAAACAAATAAAGAGCGTTAAACATAAGCCACGTGTGTGCTTCAGCTACAAAAGCAAATTATTATCGAGTTTTAAAATGATCTAAAAATACCTAGACTAACTTTCAAAATTACGAACTTTATAAACATTAGACTAAATTACTAGGTAGTCAAAGCAAACCTCCATTTTTTGCCATTTAAAAAGCTTTTTAAACACAAAATTCTACTCCAACTTATTTCTGCAAAATTGAGACAAAAAACCTTTCAACTCACAACTGTACATAAATTACTTTACCTTTGCTTGAAATAGAGCCATAACTCTTGCAAAACATCGACAAAAGAGATGGTAATTTTATAGCAAAACTATCGATATTTTTATCATTACTAGTCTATTATTTCAGAAGGAAAAGCATCAGGTGTTCTTAGTATTTTCTTGTCGCTCTATAGACGCGAGGGATTGCCAAGTTAATGGCTGTTGCATTTTGCCATCAATTTCACCATAGTAGTTTATCCTTCGGCCGTGGTGCAAGTTATGAACGATTGTAATGTTTTTGAATATTTGAATTAATGCAGTTTTTGTGAGCGGTTAACATTAATTACTGGTTAAGTTGTAGAGAGTTCAGTTTTTTGTCTGCTTGCTTGAACATGCTTATCTAAGGAATTAAGGGCCGATTTGAAAACATATTTCTTTTTTTCTTTCTGGGTTCACGGCGTACGTTTTAGTTGACGCGGGTGGAAATGCTGGCGGAAGTTTCCTTTTTTTGAAATCGGTAGAGCAGTTCCTGAGATGAGCACGTTCAAGCCGACACAAAGATTTTTCAGCTTTCCAAAATTAAGTTGAGAGATAATGATCACAGATGTACCTGGAGACTTAGAGACAAGACTGAATGAGTCACAAAATTGACTATCTTTTGACATAGACCAGCCCTGCAGGGAGGCTAGACTCCAGGGCGGGGGGTTGTTTATAAAAGCGTCAATTAATTATAGCACAGGTGAAGCGGCGCGAACAACCGAGCGGGATTTATATGAACGCTGCGGTTTTCATGTGACGAGAGCAGACGTCTTTGTAGTTTGTTTGTGACGGTAATTTGAAAGGTTTTTTTGTTGAAAAAAGAATGACTTATATAAAATTAGACTTAAATAGAAACATTTGAATTTCTGACCTTCTTTTTTGGGAAGTTGAAGACAACTTTGTTTATTTTTTTTTTTTTTTATGTCGCAATGTGGAGTTATGTAACGATACTATTAAATATAAGTGATATTAATTAAAAACAAATTAGGAAAGGCTTCTTATCATAATAACTTCTTGGATTTTGTTTAATACTCTTTAATTACTCAAACAACAAACTAATTATGAACATGTAGCTAAGTGTGATTCAATAATGATCTCTCAATAATACATAAGTTTTTAATTTTCCGAATACAAAATAATATTTGAACTTTATAAAATTATATTATTTTCTTACATTAATAACATTAATATTTTCAATTAAAAGAAACAAAAGGAGCACATTATTTAAAATTTATAGTTTATAGCAAATACACTTAGATATTAATTATTCTACTAACCTCCACTCTATGAAATTAAATACCTAGCTAATTATAATTTTAAAATGAAAAAATCTTTAAAAAAATATCGAGCTCAAGACTGAATTCTAAAATTCAAATTAAACGTTAGAGTACACTTCAGTCCCCAGCACTGTGTGTCTAATTATGATTGTCCCTCCCTAACCTCACTTCAGCTAAATTTAATTTGCTCCTCAAACCATACTTAATCAGTACTTCTAAAAATTAAAAGCTTTTCAAGAAATGGATTTCTTATATATTAGCTTTGAGGTTCAGTTTTGATGATTGGATGAAATTTTCAGGATTTCAAAAGGCTTTGCTGATTTTTAACATCTTCGTTTGGTAAGTAAAAGTGTTTCTTTCATGTTGGGTTGTTCACCCAATTTGTAAAGAATATAGGTCAACAATGCTACGCAGTACACTCTTCATAAAAGTTGGTACTTTTCCTTATTCATGACAAATCATTAAATGTAACGCTGTCCTTATTAATATTATCAATTTAAAAGTGGGTTTGTTCGTTACGATTTCACGCTTAAACGGCTGAACCGGTGGACATGGGTAATGGATGGACAATATGGACATAGAGGTGGTAGCTTGAAACTGAGATTTATTCGGGTAACGGTCTTAGTACTTTTAGAAGCAGATGAAATCTAATTTGTCTGTTTTAGTCGGTTTTCGATTACATTTTCTGGTTTTCATTCCCATGAAGTTTTGTAACCATATCAAGTAGGTAGGCCATTCTTACTAATTTACGCATATTACTTTACATTTTAATGTTAACAGGGCACTTCATAATTTACCATTAACAGTAAGACCGAGGTTTACATATAATTACACCCAGATTTTGCTTATATTTAAGCCTAGTAATTAAGAACGAGCCTATTGCCATAATCCATAAAGTGAGGCTAAGAAAATCCTGAAGGAAATAGGACCTCATCCATTTTGCTAATCCATTTTGGTAAAGCAGATGGTGTAGGCACTCTAAGCTTTAGGTACTATAATAATACATCCTACTAATATTATAAATGTGAAAATTTGTATTTGTATACCCTTATGTTCTTCCTTATATACTTTATAATGAATACCCGTTTATGTGCTTCTTTATATACTTTATAATGTATTCCCGTTATGTGCTCCTTTATGTACTCCCTTATATACTCCCATTATATATACACCCTGTATACTCCCATTATGTACTCCCTTGTGTACTTCCTTATGTATTCCCATAAGTATTGCACTCCTTTATCTTCTCTAATTTATAAACTTCTTTATGTACTCTCCTTATGTACTTCATTATGTAAGTACTCCCTTTATGAACTTCCTTATACGGGGTGTATGGTACCTAATCACATTAAACTAAATACATGACTATATTTGGATTAGCACAAAGAATAAAAAGATACGTAAAAAAGATAATAAAGTAAATAGAATAATTTGAGTTTGACCTACCATAATGTGCTGAAAAAGTTACGAAATGACATCCTACATAAGCAAGTTTAGCTAAACCTCAACCAATTGGTTTATCCCACTACTAATTTCAAACCTGCTTTAAAATTACTTTTAATAACAAAACAACACACTCTCCCAATCTTTCACAATATTTACAGAATCTCAGGTTTTCATTATAACGGGCTTCAGTGCAAGCCCTGGTCTACAGGATTCCACTTTATTTATATACCGCATGAAGTATTACCTACTTTGTTCAGTCGGTGAAGGCTTATTTGCTAGAGATTACACCAGGATTATGCGTTGAAAAATATTCTTTAAAGGTTCACAAAATGTTGCTGGAAAATTATTATTTTGTTCTAAAAGATTGCTCTTAAGAAGTTATTTTGTGTCTTGGTAGCTTGGGTCATTTATTTTGTGATATTATGCATTTTTGCTCGGATTACCTTTAAGAAAGTTGGTGTTTTCTTTATATATTTTTCTTTAAACAATTTTTCTATATAGTGAGATAGAAAAAACGACATTACAAAAACTCATCTTAGAATTCTCTGGTTATGAAATCCAATAAAAATTACTGTAGGTATAAGCAATATGATAATACTTAAGACGTTAAATAACTGGTATTAATTGGAAGAATAATTAATAAAATTGCTTGATGCATTCTTAATGGTTTTTGATAGAAAATTGTGTTATAAAAGGATTGGCTTTGTGGTTGTACGTTATTCTTGTTGTATTGCCAGTTGAAATAACTATTGCACTACATCAAGGTAAGTTTCACATGAAATTCAATAATATATTTTCTTTGTTATTTACTCTTCAACTTTGCCATTTTTTTATTTATTCACTAAACAGTCACATTTGTATTAAATAAATTAATAATATTGTTAAAAAACGTTCACTAAATGACCTTTAACATTTTAATTTTCAGATGAAGATAATAATTCTGACCCTATTCGTCATAGCAGTGGCAAACGCCGAATTAAAGTGGGACCCCAGCGGCAAATATCGGCTTATCGATACCGAAACTCTTGAAGAATATCCACCAGAACTGTTCGAATTTGAACCTAAACTATTTAAAGATTTAAAATTGGAATCTTTTGTTGACAAGGATGCCGTAAAAACTAATCCGATTAAGAAGTATAGGATTATTAGTTACGATGATTTTAAATATGGAAGTTACCCCTATCGATATGTGTATCCCTACCCTATTGATGCTAGGTTCAGTCCGTTCGTTTACCGTGGTTATGTACCTTTCCATTATGATTATAAACAAACAAGCAAGTGAATGTCTTGATTAATAAATGTGTTGTTGATTTTATTTTATTGTTTTTTTTTATTCCTGTTGTACGACTGATGGTTCCGAAGACTAGTTACTCCAAATATATAAACAACTAGCCGTTTTCCCGCGGTTTCACCCGCGTCCCGTGGTAACTACTGCCCGTACCGGGATAAAATATAGCCTATGTTACTCGTGGATAATGTAACTTTCGAATGGTGAAAGAATTTTTAAAAACGGTCCAGTCAGTAGTTTTTGAGCCTATTCATTACAACCAAACAAACAAACAAAAAAAGTTTTCCTCTTTATAATATTAGTATAGATTACAAATAGTTGTTATTGAAGTAATGCCATCGCTTTTATACAGAAGGAGTGGCATAGAAAGAGATGCTTTTATACATACTTTAGTAGCTAGCTAGAGCTACATTAAAATTACCTTCAACAACATACGACAAAAAAGGGTCAGCGGAGCCCTTTAAACTGAAAAAGAAGCTAACTGCTTAAAAGAACCGAAATAGCGAAAAAGATGTGTGAATAGCATGAAATACTGTTATACCAGAGCTATATATTTCTATGGTTAATCGGGCACTGTTGGACAAAGGTCTGTCTCAAGGCATGGAATGGCTTGAATGAATGATCTGCGAACATTATGGCCTCGCTAACTCACAAGGGGATTACGGGCATACGTTACATTCATCAAACTGTTTAATAGAATAACCGTCTCTACAAAAAGTATGGATTTTTGTCTACAATCTTCTGCTCAGTACTGCTTGTAACAAAGCTATACAGTTGGTACTAGCTGTTTCCCGCAGGTTCTCTTGCCTACCATGAAAACTAACTGCTCAAAACCGGAGAAAATATCGCCTATGTCACCCTGGTTTTATGTAGCTTCCCATTGTGAAATATTTTTAGGGTTCAAATTGTAAAACGGGACCCTATTGTTTTAGCCCGTCTGTCAGTCCGTCCGTCTGTCACCAGGCTGTATCTCATCTGTGATAGTTAGAGAGCAGAAATGTTCACAGATGATGTATTTTTGTTGCCGCTATAACATTAAATACTGAAAACTAGAATTAAATAAATATTTTGGGAGGCTCCCATACAACAAACGTGATTTTAGTCCGTTTTATAAATAATGGTACGGAACCCTTCGTGCGCGAGTCCGACTCGCACTTGGCCAGTTTTTTTTTTATTCATAATCATGCTCATTACTTTAGGGTGCATACAAGTAAACAATTGTTTTACACGTTTTTCCTATTTATAATATAAGTATTCATATAAATATAGGCAGATTGCAATCTATACAGTACAATAACACACATTTTATTCAGCATACCTATAAACTAACTCCAGTACAGCAGAAAATCAAAGAAATGGCCTCCATTTACTTGGCATTCCGCTCAGTTAGAAGTGAGTGATAAACTAGCCGCTGAGAAAAATGTATTTCTAAATGGATAGCTATATTTACCTACTGTATTATTTTCCATGGCTATATATAATAGCTATTTGTAATGTAGATAAGTAAGAGACGGTACTATAATAAAGGTTTTAGTATAAAACTAAATCTAGCTGCAGATTGCTTCTGCATAGCTTTTCCAACTAAGTTGGAGTCGGCTTCCAATCTAAATGGATTCAACTGATCACGATGGAGTCTACTAGTAAACTACCTATAAAGACTGCCAAAGATTACTTAGTTCGCAATAAAGATTTTGAATTTGAAAGATGTTGAAATGACAGTGCTCAAAGACGAAGGAACTAATCATGATAGAATGATCACCCACCCACGGACTGATCACGCCAAGCATTGCTTTACTTTATGGTTGATAAATTCCTGTGACTATTATCTGCTTAGAAATAAGCTCCTCCCATGCAGGAATAAATCCGCGAAACGCATTGCACCAACCGATGCTTCTCACTGTACCATATGGCCTATACAACATGTAACTTAATTAACGCACATCCTGAAATTAGTTTGTTCAGAATCGATTTATATCATTTTTAATATAGGTAATTTTTTATCCCAATAATAATTAAAACTACGAAAATTATTGTCATATTAACCTGTACAGTCAAAACAAATGCAAATAGACCGTAACTCAAAGTAATAAGACTTCGTGTATTGTCGGCTTTTTCCGTAGTTTCGTTATGTTGTGTCGAGTCGAGCGGCGCGCGGCGCGATATTTGCGTGCGTAGTAGTATGGCCAAAAAGTTCTCCAAGAATTGGTATAACTAATTTAGTAAATAACAATGCATTTACATGTTATATTAAAAAATCAGTATGTGTATTATGATTATAACATAATATTCTAATTAGGGTGTTTGAGGGTGTGCGTTAATTACGTTACATGTTGTATATAGCGGAGGTTCAACAAGAGAAATTGCTCCATGTTAAGCATTGGTACAGGTCTATGAAAATAGAATGGCGTTCCCCAACTAAATTCCAAGTATTAAACAACTTCTTACAGCTCCGCCACCCTGATATGTTAAAATGGTTTCTGTCTTTCGTGATGGCAAAAAGTTTGGCGACAACTGACCTCGTAGAGTTATTAGAGAAATTGTAGGTATAATGCAAGCACACTATAAAAATCTGAACACATGATGATCTGGAAAAATCTAACCATCTCACAGTATTAAATAAATTATTCAATAGGAATTTGAATCAACTAATTGCACTTGATGTATTCGATTAAATTAGATAAATAATTAAGATAATTAATTGATCCATTTTTAATAGTTTTTTGATAGGCTGATCTTCAATAAAAGGAAGTTTTTTAATAACTCTTTGCATTCGTATTTTATCACGAATAGAAGGAATTGTTTATCTTTCTCAGTTAAGGTAAGATTCTGTTTTTATTTTAAATGAACTGCATTTCATATTTTATTTATCATCGGCCTAACCTTTTCTCAACTTGTTGAGCGGCTTCTAGTCAGCCTAAGTGCAGCTGAATACCAGTGTTTTACATGAAGCGACTACCTATCTATCCTCCTCAACTCAGTTACCATAGCAACGGTCGAAATATTTTTATGTGTTTTCATATGTTTTTAGATGAAGATCCCAATTCTTCTAACACTGACAATTATCGTCGCGTTTACTGAGGCTAAGTCAATAGAATGGAAGGCAGACTATGGTAAATACCCGGTCGTCAGCGAGCGTATGGCGATCGAGTATCCCTGGTACCGGTACAACTATCCTTTGTACCGGTTCAGCTATCCCTTGTACCGGTATGATTACCCGGTACCGGTGTACAAGACTTTAGTGAAGTCTTATGATCCGGAGTATTATTATAAACACTATGGATACTATCCTACACATTGATTGTAAGATGAATGGATTATGGTAATAAAGATTTTGTCGCAAAAATTGTTTGTTTATTTTTGTACGAATAGTTATGAAAATCGTACAACAAATCAAACTAAGTCTTATTTGGCTATCAATTGTTTTTACTGTAGTCGAATTCATCGTGGAAAAAAATACCCAATGCGACGTAGTTTTAATGTTTATATTGTGTAACCCATTTTTTAAATTAAACTAAGATAGGACACAGTAATCTTTCTTCTACCCGAGCGATGTAAAACAACATGCATCTCAGGCGTGCATACTTGTACAAAAGTTTCCACCAACACATATAAATTCTAGCACAACTGAAATTGCTAGTCTGAAAACTTTCAGCACCATGCGACTGTTCGTTTAGAATACATTAGAATTCGTGAAATATGTAATTTTATTCTTTAAAAGTTTTTCCCTGCTGTTTTGGGGTGTCGCGCAAATTCATTTCGATTTCGAAAACATTTTTATTTTTGCAGTTTTATCCGCTTATAGAATAAACTAAAATATGCATGGCATTTATTTAGTAATCCATTTGGTTTTCGACTGCACTGGTGATTTTCCCTATTCGTTAAATGATGGTCGTTAAAAAATGGATCCAATTGAATTGTTCAATAATTCTTATAAACGAATGCTCCTTTTTGGATTAAAATCTAAACACGTGCTACATAATATTAACAAAACAAGATGTGGCATTAAATACACTAATTATGAAATATTACAAAGTATTTATTAAAGTAAATAATATTGTCGTCGTTTGTGATAAATACTCAGTCTCTCTATATGCACTGTTGATGTTAATATGTACGGAATAGAAATTCGCGTTTTAAATACCAACTACAAGCATCTAGTTAAGGGCGAACTTATAACAAAGAACACAGAGCCCACTAATTAACTTCTCCTTATAACATGTTCGAAAACAAAAGGGAAGGGACCAACTTGGGAGCGCACCCTAAACTCTAAACTAAAATGCTGACAAAGGACGACTAGACATCATTTTCAATACATTATTATGGTAGTGTGGTGTTATTTCTTATCTTAATTTTACACTTTCATTTGCATACTATAGGAATTTTATTTGGACCATTAAAAATGGTGTTTAATGTTTAAATCCACCACCGGGCCCTGCGAGAATTTTTGCCCGCATCCAAACATATAGGTAGCCTTCCTCGATAAATAAGCGTACTGACACTGAAATATTTTTTCTAATAAGTCCAGTAATTCGTGAGATGAGTATGTTCGTCAAACATATTTTCCTCTTTATAGTATTAGAGGACTACTATATACTTGTTATATATAAGACTTTTTCTAAATCTTTCTTCTTACGTCGTGCCTGTCTTCTTTATGTTCCATCGCCAATCTTGTCAACATGCAAAAAACCTTCTAAGAAACGTTAAACTTAAACCAAATGCATTGAACATCCCTAACTTTAAATACGCTACCAGATGTTAGTTGAACACAAACCATTATAGATTTTCGATTTAGCACTCTGAAATTAAAGAAACAGGTGTGGGAATTGAATCGTCGGGAACTCAAGAAAACGGAAAGTTTTCAGACTTCTTGCAATTTCAGTTTGTGATTCCGACTTTTGTAACGAGACTTCTATGCGGAGATTTTGTTGCACACCGTATGAAAAGGTAACTGGTGGCTTGGATTGTGCAGTTAGGTATCTTGTTTTGAAAAAGATTTTCTTATGCATCATCTGCCTAGCCTTTTCGCTAGTTGGGGTCGGCTTCCAGTCTAATTTACCTGACGTAGCTAATTAATCCATATTACATGGAGTGACTGCATATCTCATCTGCTCAATCCAATTGGGTTAATATCCGGGTAATTACCCGGGCAAGACGATTTGATTGGGCCAGTTTTGAAAGAAGGCGGTTGTCATTTGACAATGTTTTATCTTCCTGAAATATAAGTAATATAATTTTTTATATAGGTAAGCCTGCCACATTCAGATCTAAAAATAACTATTTATTGCTGAATTCCAATGAATATTTGATTTACAAAACATTACGACTAAACCAAATTACATAAATAGCGAATATCGAATCTAATTCCCCAACATCAACTGCAAATACTCAGGCAGCAGCAAATATTTATATTAATACAATTTGATATCCCCACTAAATAACCTAGTATAGGCATTAGAAACATCTGCCCCCGGATAGCTGGAAATTAATTCATTTTGATCTAATACCGGCAGGAAATTACTAGAACTGTTTCAACTAAGATGAATTTTCGTGGATATTAAAGGATATTTGGAGTATCCACCATTTTGCCGGATATCTAAATGTTGGGATTACGAATTATTGTTTTGGAAGTAATTTATAGGTTTCCTGGTAGTCTATAAATTGTTTGAGCTGCTAAATATCTGATAAGTATTGTTTGTAATTGAGTAGGTAGAGTAGAAATTGTTTGAGCAACTATCGAGTCTCAAGCTTGAATGAGATTTGTAATGGTTCATAGAAATAGTAAATAATGAGATATTTTCAGATGATGGTGATATGGTTTCTTATATCTATTATTTCCTACTTAACTTCATTCTTCTTAACTCATCTTTTTCTATCAAGGAAGACACAAATCCCCTAAGTATTCTTGTACCCAACAGTGGTTGAGCAAATAAACACATTTGTCGAATCCGTACGTAAGCAAAGTCAAACGGGGGTAGTACAAACAGAATTAGGGGTTGTAGTGAAGTGGTCGCCATTCAAGAGACTGATAAACAGACGGACTTACTGGTTGTTAGTCAATCTATTGGGAGGCTGTGGAGATTTGTAGTTACGTGTTAATTGAATAGTCGATGTAATTTTGGAGTGCTTACGGAAAAGTTACTGAAACTTCTATTATTGGCTTTAAAATAAAGGCTATCTTAATACTAAGTATAAGTGAGTCTAATAGGTACGGAATGTAACTATCTTTATACTGAATTCTTCTAACTATAAATCTATTTTTTGGATGAGGTAGAATGTATCCGGGACTAAACCTACAATAATTTATGTACGTACCTAGATTCAATGCAAGTAAAACTACTCTATCTATGCTATTGTTTTGCATAGTGTAACCAGCCAATTTTCACAATAAAACTGGAACATGATATAACATTTATTTCAAAGATACCTTATAAGTTTAAACTACTTATCTTTATACAAAACTAAAAATAAAATACTATATACAAAATATATATAAACATAAAACATAAAATATAAAAGAGCATCGATCAGGCGTCGAAGTATTCCTCCGCATCACTGTCCTCCGGAATGCCCAGAAGACTGGCAGCATTGCCACGTTGAATGGCAATGCTAATTCTTTGTCCGAAGAATAAGCCAGCCCTCTGGTCACGCGAAGCGTCGACAAGCCTTTTCGAGATGTCCTTATAGTAACCGCGAACTCGGGCCCCATGGTCCGAGCGTTTCGACCCAAACGGCTCAAAAGTATAGTTCCCAATAAGGTTACTATACTTGCGCCGCTTGGTCTCTGCAAGCAGCAGCCGCACCAGCATGACCTGCCGTGCAGGGAAGATGCGATGGCGCCAGGGTGTCGACGCACGTTGCATCCCACACCAAGGGCCTACCCAACTTCCATGGCAACCACGTCATACCATCTGGCCTCTTTCCATCGTCACGTACCAGTCCATTAGGCTCTAACACGGCTGGCACGCCGGCGGTGGAAAGAGCACGACGGATAATGTCGTTAATGCTGGCATGCCGTGCAATACGACCAGCACTTCTGCAGCACGACAGACCATGGTGCCCGAGGCTGTCGACGGCTTCACCGCAATGGCAGCGATGCGGAGCAACACAGGGAGCGCCTAACCGTAAGCATGTAGCGATGCGGAACGTTGTGTCATCCAGCATAGTGCCTATGCTAGATGACGGGATCGCCTGTAACCAGAGGCCCGACTCTCCCACAGCCAACAAAAACACGCTCAGCAGCACTATTACACGTATTTAATAGATTATTCCGTATAGTGCTACAGAGCGGCCCGTCCCATTGTCTCTGAGAGCAGCGGTTGCCGGGCAAATCCGTATTGGGAGTAGCCATTTTCCAGGCATCCAGTGCATCGGTCAAACACGGTACTTCAACATCAACCAGTGCAGAAGACGACAATATCTTTCTGGTTAATGTATCAGTACTGTGAACCGAGGAGAGGAATGCCGGTAAACTAACACTTGAAATTTTGCGGACGCCGAGACCTCCCATGCGTATTTGGAGTGCAGCTTGCTGCCAGGCTCGATCGTCCAAGGCCACATTGAGGATGGAGGTGAGGGTGCTTCTGATAATTTGGCCAACTTTGTCCAAAACTTGTGGGTGCTTCCATATATGTGAGGAGCGAAGAATATAAGTAAATTTTGGTCTAAAACAACAGTACCGAATCAAAGTGAAGGCCGAATGTATACTGATTTTGTATAATCTCTCTGAAACATCATTAAAATTTTGAATTTTCTCGTTCCTTACAAGTTGTATGTTCCAAATAATTCTAATTTTAGTTCCAACATCTTCTATTTCTCCAAACACAAAGTAAAAGAACTTTCATCACTTCGAAAATAACGAAAGTATTTTTATCTCAAGGACGAGCAATAGTTGATAGGACAAATATCAAACACAGAGGGTTTCAGATAAAATCACTTTCATTCTGTCAGACTGGAATACGACATATGTCAGACATATCCGGGTGTCGAACACATATCGATATCTTTTCCCTTCACTAAACTAAAATAAGTACACATTCTTGTGGTGTTTCTGTCATTCTGATGTATTTCATTGTTTGTTATGAACTGAAAGAATGTTATTTGAGAATAGATTTGTGAATGAGGTTTTGGATGGATGAGTTTCAGTGCAAGATTTGTTCGTAGTTTGGGAATCTATTACAATAAAGAAGTCGCGGTTGCCTAGTTGATATAGTACTAGCTGCCTGTCAGTTATGAATGTGAGAGTTCGATATTCCATGTCAGACCAGTTCCAATATTATTTTTCTAAGTTATACTTTCTATGTATGAAAGTTCTCGAACACCTATGACCGAGTAATGCTGAAGTAAAATATTTTGAGGACACACAATTTTTAATAAGTCCAGTAGTTCCTGAGATTATCGCGTTTGCTTGACAGCTCCCTAAATAATTAAACCCTACGCACTATCACAATAATCTCGTAGATTTCACATCCTACCGAAAACTCAAAACTACCAATACCAACCTTCCTCAAATATCCGAAATAACATTACACTCTTATCTCACAAACACACGAAGTTTACGTTAACATTCCTATACTATTAGTGGGAACCCAAGGATTAGGGGCGACCACGAAAACTGTATCCTAATTCCTTCAGCAAACGGCCATTCATATGTTTATGTAAATAAGCAAGACTTGAGGTTCCTTAAGCGCTCTTCAGAGCTCTGCAGGGTAAGCCTTGGCGTCCCTTGTTGCTCTCCTTATGTCTAGTCTTAGAAACTGAGAGAAATGTCGACTTGTGTTTATAGTTATAGTTTTGCAAAGGATATGTTGGTTTTCGATGTGTCGTTATGGTAGGTTTTATGGCGTTTTTATTTAAATATTAGTGTTATGTTGGTCAAATGCGAGCCTATTGTCTATATAAAAAACCTTGTTTTGTAAAAGAACTCTTTTCGACAGAAAAATAGTTTGGTTCTTACTACAACGCAAGTGTGAGGGTTTTTATCATCATCATCATCATCATCAGCCTATCGCAGTCCACTGCTGGACATAGGCCAGAGGGTTTTTATACTCATTCATTAAATGCATATGATGTGTTCTTTAGTTATTATAATTATGAATGGTTATGATGTCCATTTTGATAAAAAGAGCAGTTTATTTAATCTAGTCCCTTTACCACTTAAAACCTTACCTTTACGTATATTTATCTAACAGAATTATTAATTTGAAAATGGGTTCCCAAAATAGGTCATAAAATGTTGTAGTTCAAGGGCTGCCCCTAGGTCTCAATGTTAAGATAATAGAGCTAATGTGTTTGCTTAGGCTGGGTAAGCACGTTATAATTTTTGCGGCTCAACGATGTAGGAAGGGTGTTTGAGAGCAATTTACCCAAATTACTACGGTTATGTATTACTTTCTACATACGTTGGATTTATGTTTGGATAAATTATTATTATAGATACACTGTAGTTGAGGCAAATATCAACTTTTTGAAAGTTTTTATATGTCAAAGCCATTTCAATATCATAAACGTGGCTATACCAGCATCGTTATTTATTTATATGATTTGAAAAACACTAAAATTCTACTACACCAGTTAAATCCATCATACCCATATACAACCGCACCAATCACAACCACAGTCTAAAAATCCTCTCACACCCCTCCATATAACCAGTTAACCAACGGCGCCCAGACACACTGCACGCCAGACAGTTTAAACTACGTAGCGGTTATTGATGCGGCCGTGATGCGCTGAGTAATGGCTGAACTTCTGCCTGCCCCCGAGATGTGCCGCTGATTTGTGGACGCTATATTTCATAGACTGTGGCTGAATGGTGTAAGAGAGTAGAATTGGCGAGTGTTAGTGAAGGCAAAACAATTATTAATGAAGAAGGATCGATGTAAATAGGCATGAACATAATAGATTACATTGATAGATACAAAATGCAAGAATAATAAAGTCCGTGGCAAAAAGTTTTATTCTGTGCCTTCGTAAACTTGAATGAACTAACAATACAGTTTTGTTTCTTAAAATCGACATTGAGCTATCGCGCAAAATGGCCGTCACAGTTAAAGAGCTATGTAGGTCTAATGAAAAACATGTTGCTTACCTAGTTAATGTAATCGCAAGATAAAATCTCAACTACAGCATCGAAACTGGACACTAACCCTTCTCTACATAATAGGACCCCCAAACATGACAAGACACAGAGCATTTTATATTACTTGGCAACATTCCAAGTTCCTGAACTGAACAAATCGCTGTCAGTTTATCACTCAGCTTCGCCTAGATTGACCTACAGTTATTAGCAAAGTTTATCATAGTTCAGTTGAATCATTTGTTTTGCTGAAGGAGAATCCTGATATGCTAGTTTGGTATTCTCGGGGTTTTCAAGATTGCTTAGTTTGTGAGCCACTTAATCTAATGGTTCTTGGAGTAAAACAGGCAAAGATTTTAGCCGTATTTAGAAAGCACTCTTGTTTTCGAGTTTCAAAAACAGATTGTATTTTGAAGATTGCCGTTTTGGGCAAGCTCAGCAAACTTGACGAGGCTCTGATTATTGAAAACGTGACCAAACTTAAAGCGCCTAATATAATATAGCTGATCTCAAAAACTACAGCACTTAGATATTATCAAAAATTACACAAAGTAAATTCTATGGAACGTTTAGTAAACCAAACCGCAGACGGGAATAACTCCATATATACCATTCAATTAGTCGATATCAAAATACTGTAGGATATAATGGCAACAGTACTTTGGAATTCATAAAGCCTAAGCAAAGTTAATAACGAGTAAGCGGGTCATTGGTTGAATATCGACAGACATTGAGCCGGGATAAACTGATGTTCATTAGCTAGATCACGTGAAAGACAGACATATGATTTGTATATTAGGTATATCAGTTTCCATGAAATTTGGTACAGAATATTTGGATTCATTTGTTGAAATTATACGCGGAAACGTTAGCATTCAAGCTTAGTAGTGACGAGAAATGACAGGCGTGCAGTTTCAAGTGAAATTCATGCTACACTTATGTTTTAAGTAACTCAATTACCATCCCATATGTCATTTTGTCAACTCAATTAGTAAGTGCGAGTAGGATAGTTTAACTGGACAAAATAACAAAAGTTCACCAACACCATAGACGTCCGTTTTTCTTATTAAAACTATTGTTTACTTTGAAACTTGAACGTGAAAATTTATATTAACTAATGTTTTAAGGAAACCAAACTTTGTGGTGTGGGTGCAGTTGGGCCTAAAATAATATCGGAACCCGAGGTAAGTTTTACTTCGATCAGTACACTAGAAGTGTATTCAAGTGTCGGTATTCCTGGGGCCTATAAAATTAATGCACCCCACTGCCCTTACTTTTTTCAGAGTATCTTCTTTATATTACGTGGACGATATTACGACCAGCCGCATATAATTCCTCACTTCAGACTGTCTAAGATTCATAATCGGGAATCAATAACATGAGTCAAGTCACCATCAATATAGTACCTACTTCGTTGTTTGGGGTATATGAAAATTTTCAAAATATTATTTTGATATTTGACGCCCTCTCGCATAAATACATAAGATCTTACCAATAGGGAAATCTTCAGGATAAAGGGAGAAGAATAATTGAATATAACGATAGGCGCTTCTTCCCCACAGTTTTTTTTTTATTCGAGTATTTGTTACGAGTTCACGTAGAGTTTAACAATCGGGGTGCATTCGTAAGAAGATCCTTGGTCTAAGGGAAGATGTATGTTGATATTTTATTGAATTTATTGACAGCATTTTGGATGCAAAAATTGTTTGTTATTCTTGGATATTGCTTTAGTCATGGGTTTTGCCTCTTTGTCAAAAATATTGAACTGAATTATTTACTAGTATTGATTTAGTAGATACTTTAAACTCCAAGTAAAATGTTTTAATTTCACATAGGCCATCCCAGGCTCTTATGAAAAGTCATACTAGTTGCATTCGATTATTTAGGGAAGAGGCGATATAGAATACTTTTTATTCGAACGCGTGAAGTAGCTCCTATACAGCGGAAGCTGGTCTTAACATACACCATTCTGTTCGTCATCCCATTCAACTTAACCCCTTAAACAAAAGAGCATGCCTACCACGACAGGACCCATCAACCCTTCAGTTGCCATCATCCGTTGTCATGACAACGACGTACAATCACATGATCCTATGACCGTCTTCAAACGGACGGATCCTGATGTTCTGCTGAACGAAAACAATTTGTCCAATGCCATAAGATTTACATAGATGGAATGCTAGAGGAATTTGAGGGTTTCGGTCTTGTGGTATGAAAGCTGGTTAATTTATGGAGATTAAATGTTCAGGGTATTTTTTTAATATTTGGTTGGATTATTGTTTAAGAATAAGCAAATTGTCAGGAGAGGTTGGTTTATTTTTAAGTTGGGCGAACTTAGCAAGATATAGCTTCGGAACTATTTCGGCTAGCATAGTTTTATGTAGACCCAAAATTTTGAAACTTTGAAATACCTTACAAAATACAACAATATAGCGTTCCTTAAATAAGAACACTATACTGCTTTATAAGTACCAGTTAAAATTTCTAATGACTCATTTGCAAGAACGTGCATTGTTGGAAAATTTATACTTTTGAGTAAAATGGGCCATTTTGTGCTTTCAAAATGTAATATTTTATTACAGCGACGAATGCAAAATGCTTCGCTATTTAACTTTATTGCTGCGTTAAAATATCTGCACGGACTTTCAAAGTAATGTGAATGTAATAAACTCTGACTAGGTTATGAGTATTACTTACGACTAGATTGCTCCGTCACTTTTTCCTAAACACATATTATATACTTCTAGCTTTAAGCATATTACGTATAATTTTGAGCGCTATTCTGGTGAATGTACGCCATGTTTTTTTTAAATATTATACTGACATTTGAGGACACGAACTTCTAAATTTTGAGCCACGATTCATAAATACAACTTTGTCGTTTCTATTCAAAGAAAACTAAATAGGTAATAAGTTCAGCTCTTCTGTCAGCTGATTTCTTTGTGATTCCCACTTGCTCAAATACTGAAGCTAGACTATCCTTTTCTATCGACATTATATACCATCTCATATTAAACAACGGTGGGTTTTAATAATCTGAGTAAACTCTAAGACCCACTAATTCCCTGTCATTACATTTCCCAATCAAATATAGCAAAACTTCACCAGCTCGCATGATAGCCACATGTTTCGCCATTACCCCGGTCGAACGAGCAATGATAATCCGGGCACGTCTCACGGGATACGAGTGAGATCATTTGTAAAGCCCAACAAACGTTTGTGTTGCAATGACGATGTGTTATGTCCAGGGATGGATTAGGGAACCTAGAGGCCCCTGACTGTGTAGGCTTGTAGTGGCCTAGTCAGAAAAAATAAGGTAATATTTTTTAGACTAAAGTATGAAACATAACCCTTCTTGGAAGGTGGACAAAAAACCCTACTGACTTCGATATATTCGACATTTTATCATCATCATTATCCATCAATCATTATATTATTCATCGCTTTAGAAGACAGTGTCTTGAGGGAAAACAGCGATTTGTATGTTTAGTTGAAAGTTTTAATTTTAGCTCTAAGTATCTCGGTTGAATCTTTTCCATTATTGGAGCCACAAAAATATGCGAATTTTTTTATCTGCGAGGCCCTAGTTCCGGGTTTTCTCCTAGCTTGTTGGGCGAGTGGGGCCTGTAGTAATCGTTTATCCATCTGCGCGGTTAATCCGCCACTGTGTTATGTTACCTTCCGACTATGCTTTGTTTGAAACATGTCTGTTCAGGGGTTGTAATGTAATGGTGATCTATCATCTTGATTAGGTCTGTTTTGGAATACAGATGTATTTCCTGATACGAGTACTATGACTATCTTGTGAAAGTAACTTTTCATTTTGGAAACGACTTACCTAATATTTTTTTCCGTATTCTATAACAATTTTAATCCTCAGTTTTAATTGCTTCGTCTTTGTTTTCATTCATGTCGTTTTACAGCCAAACAAAAAGGTTTGTATTAAAAAAGTTTCTGCCAAATCACACACAGTTTTTGTAGCCCAAACTCCAAAAAGCCTTACTTAAAAAAATTACAATATCGTCGTTCTAATTTGTACAGTTTGGCCAATTTGTGCTCGGAGATTAGGCTTGTTATAAAAAGTATTTATTAATGACGCCACCGGGCTTTCTTCAAATACTTTTTTTTCTGTAAAATCTCTGAGAAATTGAGTTAAGAGACGCACGCGTGCTCTTGAATATTTTAACGGAACTTTGTCGGGGAGATTTGTTTGTTTCCCTTTATTTTTATTGTTTAGCATCGTCTGGAAGAGACAGGATTTTTTGTTCTTGTTATAATAAATGTTTTGGTTAATTATATTTGCTGTTTTTACAATTAATTTGAGTTTCACTTTGAGGAATGGGTTATGTTCCTACTGTACCTATCTAAGCAAGTTGTAAGAGCATACCCGTACCAAAATTGATTAAAAAGTAAAACACATCTAAGCCAAAACTCACTTCAAAAGTTCTGATACCACTAGCATACATTTATAACACCAGTGCCCAAAGAAAATCTATTACATCTCTGTTTAACCCCCCAAAACCCACGCCATGACCTTTTTCAACGAAAACCCAACAAAATCCCCAATTTGAAGCCAGTAGGAACCTTTATTAAAACTATTATTAACAGCGAAATTTACTTGCTTAATTTAAATTGCTCGTTTGCGTTCACGAAATTCCGCGTGTATTAAATGTAAGACGGTTTCTGCGAGACGTTTATTTTCCGGAAAATTCCGGTTAGAACCGGTGAGAGGCGCTTCGTACCGGAACGTAAATGTGAAACGTGACAAGTGTGTACGTGACCTTAGTATGGTTGTAATAATATGTTGTAATAACTAGTTATGGGTTGCCGTAAACTTTGATGGGATGATGTATTACCTGTTACTGTGATGAAGGATAATCAGGCTTCCAGAATGGCTTGCTAGCTATTTCACACGGTTTTATTTGTATTCTTTGAGAACTTATAAATGCGGATAAAAAAAGAAATGTATGACAGTTTATTATTTGTGTTTGAATATTTTTATACTTCATGAAACATTCTCATTTCCTCATGTCTCGTGTTTACTGTGTATCAATGTAATATGGCAGAAAACAATCATAATTTCACAATTACAACCCCGAAATATAGTTTAAAAGCAGCTGTTGTCTTCCAATTCAGGAACTTAATGTTCAGTCTATAGTCGTTATTTATTTGTTACAACAAAGTGTTATAAAAGACAATCCCAACAGCGAAGTCTGGCTGAAGTCTTTCACGAACTTGAAAATTTATTTCTTCTGACAACGCCCATGGGAAATGATGAGTTATCTTTGTCGTACCAAAGTTTATTTTCAGCAACAAAAATCTGCACTAATATTTTAAAAGAGTTTTTAGCTATAGGTATTCCTTGATTTATTTAAAGTAACATAGACGTGTGAATGTATAAGCAAAAATGGTCTAGAATTCAAATGTGAAAGAACATACCGTATAGAAATCGCGTTGATTATGCAAATGCTATATGAAATGGCACCATGCAGAATCATACTCTACGGTACAACGAGCCGGAATTACTCTGATTGTGTTCCACCACGCGTAACATGTACAAAGGCAGAAAAATCATGAAGCCTCATCTTTGGTAACTTTTCCCTTTTGTGAATTAATGGGGAATCAATGGGAATTCCTTTGTCAGGCAACAGGATGTCTGAGTTCGATAATCAAAGTGATGGGCTGCTTTGACAGAGCGAGGTTGTATCGAAATGTATGTCGAATGTCGATGAAATGGTTTGGGGTCCTCAGGGGACTATAATCGGACCACTGTTATGTTTATTATAAAATGAAGACAGAATTTTTGGGTTTTATACTTTATTCAAGCGTCTGGTACATAGTTTACTAGGTTTGTAAGAAAAATTACACAGATCTATAGCAAACACGAGAACAAAACCTTCCTAACACAGTTTATTCAAACTTGACTGAATAAATTTCAGAGTTCTCGCATAAAGAACACAATATCAACGGAACCATTGTTTAAAAGCAATTCGTTTTTATTATTTCTCTAGAAGAGCATTGAAGGCTGGGGAGTTACGCGAATTTTTCAAATAAAGTTACGCTTACATCTGAGTGGCAAGTTGGAATGGAAACTGAATATTTTTCAGTGTTTTTTAAAACCGCAGCTGGACTTTGTTTTAGTTTGCGATAGTTTTTAACTTGTCGCGTTGTGTGACATCGTTTGTGTTCGACGCTTTATCATTGGGGTTTCAGAAACGAGGGCAGAGCGTTTTGTGTTTGATTGGAATCTATTGTTTTGACGTCGTCATTATTTCCTTTTGAACAAGACCTAGAATATAGTGGTTTATAGAAGTCCGTGGCTAAGTAATAGATGCGCCGATCGACGGATTAAAAGGTTAAGCAACGGTTGGCGCGGTCGGTCCATGGATGGTCGAATTTCTTGGTATGGCTATTTTCGGAAAAAGTGATAAATTGATGGGTTGTGGCTGTCATATGAGCATCTTTGGCAGTTGTTATGACATCGGATGTTAAATAAGAATGTAAAACACTGGTATTCAGCTACATCCAGTGAGCCTGAATGGCCCAACTTGTTAAAAGGATAGACAGACCATCGTTTATAAAATTTGTGTTTTTGCTTGTTTCAGGCGGAGCAACGCGTGCGAGGGCGGTTTGATGGCGCGGTGACGCAGCATGCGCCGCGTGCCGCTAGCCGCGCTCTTGCGCGTCATCATCATAGCAGGTATGGACACAATATTGTTGGTAACACCACAACCACCTTATTTTTGGAGGGATGTGACCCCGCTGTGGGGGTATCGCACTCTTACTGACTAAAACCTATCATTTTCCTTCTGGAGCCCACACTATGCCGAGGCCATGGTAACTATTTCGTACAATCTCGCAGCCCAAACGACCCACCTTGGGGGGAGTCCGGCCCTGGCAAATGCTTCCTGTATCATACTCTACTCTATGTAGGCTGTAACTGCAAGAAACACTCGCGTACTTTGTTAGCAGCTCTAGCGTCATTTTTGTCAGGTCTAGGTAGACCACTAGATTTTGCTGGTGGCCCTTTATATAAGCCAGCTGGCCAGTCGTAAAAATAGCTGAACGGTTTAGGTTTCTTCCCCATCTTGAAGAAGCTAATATGATAATATGCCATACGCATATAGCTTATTGCAATAAAAAGACTATGTATTACTAAAAGATTTTATTAAGTCGAGCCTCCATTCTAGCGATTAACACGTTCAACCAAACAAACAAGTTCTTAAGCTTTCTAAAGAGTATGAATATACATATTTACATAGACTTAAGTACCATCTAGTACCAGCTCGCAGCTAAATTAATGTGTCTGTCCCGCCCAGAGTAGTTAGTGTCAATACAATATGTTATGAAGACGTTAAGGCTACAGACGGCTGTCTTGTTGACCTCGAGGTTATAGTAAGGTTACTGCGATTAATTTTACGTATTAGGGCACTTAATTATATCGAGGTCTTTCGATATTGGAGAAAATCGATGCTTATACGAATAATTGGAAACGATTGATTTAAAATTTAAATTCTTTCCATTTGGATAACCTCCGAAACTTCTTTCTAAACCTTTTGCTGTCAAGACCGCATTATGAAGAAATAGTCTTCTAAAAAGTAAACTGTTCTTCGAAAAATTATATGTATAGGTAATAATGATTTAATGAATTGTTGAATTTCAAGTATATTGCAGGAACACACCAAGTTTACCAAAACCAGTCCATAAATACAGAGACCTAACTAATCAACAGAGGGACCCAGATTTTATAGTTTCCCAAACATCAATGTCTCTCAATATTTACAGCCTGTGTTGTTACCATTGTTACAACGAGATTAATCAGCACCGCTACGTATTGGGGACATCTCTAGGGAAATTTGTTCTGAATAACGTTACCTAACGTAAGAATGGAAGGTGATTTTATGAGCTTCAAGCCTCCTCACTGATTTATGACTATGATAAGCTGGAGATTTTTAGGGTTCCGTACCTGAGAAGGAAGAAACGGAAGCCTTGTAAGGTCATTATCTTGTCCCTCTGTCACGACACTAGGTATATTTCGTGAAATGCGCGTGAGGTATCGAGTTTGAGTTTTGTCGATTGGGTAAAGGGTACAGTCCTTTTCTAAGGTTTATTCTACCTATGATTTCATCTTGTCTGGTCAGCTATTTTATAACGTTGCTGTCAGTTTACTCCGAGACGAACCTTCGCTTCCCTCTCTAGACATTTAATTTTATAATCACCAATTACCCCGTTCTAACTTGACCATTGTGAAATTCTTAACAATACACAATTAAGTTTAATTCAGCGCAGTTTTCTCCATTTAAAAAGATTTACAACATCTCGGCATTGTCAGTTCATTTCGTGCCCAAATTAAATTTACAGTCGTAAAAGAAATTGTTATTTCCTTGGTTGAAAGTCTTACCATGAAGAGTCAAAGACTTCATACGCAGTTCATTTTTGAGAAAAAAAAAGTTCTTATTATTATTTTGCAAAATAAACTTATTTATTACCAAAAGCCGTGTTGTTCGATAGCTGGGTCATTCAGGTCACTTAAGCGGTATGAATAACTCCATTTAATAAGTAGAAGAAGACAGATAGGCAGTAGTATCATCTAAAATAATAGCACAAGTGTAGAAAAAAAAATGCTCATTTGTAAAAAAACATAGGGTTAGACTGAGAGGTGATTTCAACATAGTAGCAGCTAGTAGTAGTAGGTATTAAATCCTTTGTATCTTTTAGTGTTCAACCTCAAGTGTAAGACCCATAGTTACGCATCCCATTGAAGTTCATTATAAACGTTATTCATTTACCTCTAAAGGGGAATAATTAGAGTGGTTACAAATATAACGCCGGCTAAAGCTGGGAGTAGGTAGAAACACCGCATTAACCCGCATTTGCATTTAATGGCAAAATGTATGTAAATTCTGATGTACGGTGTATCACGCCTCATGAATGTTGAATATTTTTCAACGTTTTTTGGAGGTTAACGTTTGTTTGTGTTACTAGAAGTGCTTTTATTACAGATTTATTTTAAGGTTTAGAGTCTAGTCTGTTTAAAATTTCAAAAATACTTATGTAGTGTCAGTATATTTTATTATATTTTTACGTGAAAATTGCTGAACCATGTTGTATGAGTTGCCGAAACATTTGGAATTGGCACCCAGGAAAGTCTAGAAATAAGAAGATACTGCTATAAATAATTATATAAATAACGAATGCAGTGTTCTGTTCTACAATGACTAAATTATTCCCCATGCTTTATATCAGAATTACAAATTAAAGTTACATGATAAACCCATTAGTGTTTGATTACTTATTAAACTACGAATTAACTTCCTCCTGAAATAATGATTTATTGTTAAATAATTAAGAGCATTGCTGATACAATATTCATTAAGCTTAATATGCTGTAATGCACTGAGAGACTACTACTTATAAATTAACAAGATTCCGCCAGCGGAATCACCCGCATCCCTTGAGAACACTCCGTTGACAAAAAACTACTTCTGGATAAGGCTTTAAAACAGGAAAAAATATTTCAAATCGGTCCAGTAGTTCCAGTTGAGATTAGAGCTTTCAAACAAACTGACAAACTATTCGAAATTCATTTATCAAAAGAAAGACGGATCGGTTGAATTTTACAAAAATATGTCGTTTTTATCAGCACCATCATTTTCCACTTTGTAGAAAATACTTGAAAATATCTAGACGAATATAACCACAAGCCACAAGTTACTTTTAACTTTTCTTAGCTTAGCTGCATCTCTGTCGTTGTCGCTCTAATGTCAAATTACAACGGTTAGACAAGGACGAAAATATCCTAGCCAATACAAAGTATGGTTTTATCGTCATTGAAAACTACATGAAAAACAAAGTTTGGTCGTATTGTCCACGGAGAACAAAATGAGTGACGGAGGTTCCAGAACGGAAAATCTCCTAAGAAATTAGCGCGCCAAAATGCGGGTGTGCGGGTGATGAGGAACGTTGCTGTTTTTGTCCTTGTACGCCTTCTTTGGAACTTTCTCATTTCCTGCAATACCAAAAATCGTTGCCAGATGTCTCAAAGAACGCGTCAAAGTCCTCGTTAGTTGACCTAGAAGAAGGCTCCTTACCTACCTTCCTCATGGCATCTCCGCTCATTCCATACTCCGTGCTTTGTTCGTATTTTCCTAGCGTCCTTTGTTTTTGTAATTAGTGTACGTGAAATTGGCTGTTAGGTTTCACTGTCACGATTCAACTGTACGTGTGTCCGGTTATACGAGTCCAAATACGGTTTTAGATTATTTTTATTGAGCTAGCTTTTGTCTGGTTTGTAGCTTACAATGTTAAGCTGGAATGAGCCTGTTTTAAGTAGATTATATGCGTGTTTTTATTGTGGAATGTAAAAATAATGCTATGGATAAATGTGACGTCATTGTAACGAAATAACATTTTATTCACGGAGAAAGGCTTTTACTACAATACATTATTTTAAAGAACGCTATAAGGTCATCGATGAGTTAATTAAGGTTTAATACATACCCCTATTTTACTTTAACCTTTTTGTCCGCAGGCGGCGCTAATTTCGTCAATCCCTACGTAAGCGAAGACAGAGTAGACCTCAACCAAGTATGGGTGGAGATACCTTCAACCCTCGTGGCTTTGGGGGGAGATGTCCACATCAGGGTTCACGGCACATCAGGCGGAGGGCTCAAGGTCCGCATCGCTCGAGAAGACGATGACGGACGAGCTCTCCTCGCCACCATGCCTCTAGCACTCGACGCAGAGAACCGCATGACCTTACCTTGCGGCTACTTCTCAAGAGGAGGCACTTACTACCTAGAACTTATATCAGATAAGGATCCATACTTACCAGACTATGACAACACGACAGAAGTCAAAAGGAATATTGACAACAAAGTTAAGAGAGATGTCAGTGATGGGAGTTTAATGGAGACAGGAGACAGCGTTGTGAAATCCTGGAAATTTGACGTCATGTGGCCGACGGCGAACTTGGATGTGACTCCAGAACAGATTCAGACGTACCCTGAGAGACAGGTGATGGCTTTACTGGAGTTTCCAAGGGTTGTGTGCACTCCAATTGAGTCGAGTGCAGACTTTTGGCTTGAGTTGCTGTATTGTGGACATTCGAGCGGTGGCGCGGTGCTATGCGATGGAAAGAATACCAGCTCGCATGCACATGTTTTGTATTCTGAACAGGTGAGAAGAATATTTTATTATGCACTTTTTACTAGCCCTAAGTTTGACTGTACATAATGAGACATAAAGACGTGCTTGGGAACTAAGCAGGTATATTGATGAATTTTTGTATGAAATCTCTATTATATTTTACATTCAGCTGAAAATGTTCACACTAACATTTCTAGAATTTTGCTCTTACCTATAATAGAACACGTTCGTAGTGTCAGGTAGCGACGGCCGATAGCACTCATGTGAACGTAGAATTTTGGAAAATTTTAAACGAAAAGCCTTTGTTTCGTTGTAGCTTGTAATACGATTTTTATGATCCTGTGTCGGGAATTTTAAGCTTAGCTTAGTTTTGCCTTTTGAAGCTCGCATTTTAATTTCACACTCATCACTGTTTAGACCAGTAAGAGACTTTTATATAGGTATATAACCTATATAAAAATATATATTTAGGTTTATTTGATTAAGGTGGTCATAAAACTATAGTCCTATAGACCACACCCCAAATAGCTTGATACCTAGGAGGTAAAAGAACATAGACCCAAAAGCATGCAATATCATATTTATAATTATGTTCTCTCCCAAATAGTCGCCAGCAGGTTCAACTTTTGAACCCTGACCGGGCTTATACTATCAAGATCTAGAATAGCCACTATCTGAGCTCACCTTACAGAACAATTTTTTCATTTACATTATATTTAACATCATTACTAAGGCCGTTCCTCGTTTCAGATGCACGGGTTCCCAGGTCGTCGCACGATGACCCTGCGTTGTGAACTCTTCGGCCAGGCGGGGGACTACGCGCTGACCCTCAGGCCGGCAGCCGCAGCCGGGCCGCAGGATCTGGCCACTGCTTTTATTAAAGTAAGTTGGTTTTGCTTCTTCTTCTTTTTGGCGAGTCGATGGCAGACGAATGGAACTGTTGAAATTGGTGATATTTTTGCAAGAATACTTTTCTAAGGACTGAGAGAGGGTATCCCAACTAGTTTATATACCTGATGTATCAGGCCCACAGTATTTGCGCATTTTAAGACCTTCTGAACTAACGATTTGTATACCATAAATCGTAGTAAAATTAACCTCTTTATCTAACCTTATTTATATAACCTACAGTCTGACAGGCATAAAACAATCCTGCTTCTAAACTCAATTTTCTTTATTCTTCCAACGTCAACGGTTTTTAATTATTTGTGAAAAATGTTTGTAGGAGGTAATCAAAATGGAACCTCGTCCGACTTCCACTCTCATAAAAAGGCTTTTCAAATGAACACCTCCATAAATATTTACAGAGGCACAGGCTACCAGGGTAGCCATGCCCCCGGAGTTTAGACGGAGTGTCTCAATATTGATCTGTGTTTAAATTAACTTTGAGCTTTGTTTTTAAAATTGTCGTTGTTACCTTTCCTTTTTTTTATGAGATCTAATTAGATTTGTTAAATCCTTTGTCGTTGAAGTCTTTTTTGTACCTATTTCTCAGAGGTTAAAGAAATTAAATCAAAGCATAAAATAATGTAAGAGGGAAAATTTACTGAAACAGACAATTGTCTGTTTCAGTAAATTCTGCTAGCTTAGCTTGTCCGAAGTTGGCTACTATTGACTTCATGATAGTCCAAGGTTGGGGATGCTAAGTTATTTTAAGGCAAAATTGTTACATTTTATACAATGTCCCAGTTTTCCACTCGTATTATGGTGACACGAACCTGTACATATTTTATTGAACACCTGGCGAGTGATGTATGGAGATGGTCCGTAATACCCACACAACTGAACGAAGGATATCTGATAGATATTGATAGCTTAGCCGAAGCTTTGTGCTTAGATTGTGATGCACTATCATGACGTGAATAGGGGATCAAAGTTTTATTAGTTGTCTTTTTATGATGGGTCTTTACTAGTGATAAAGATGAATTTTACTGTGGAATACTTAGAAGCTGAAGATTAGATGCCATTTATGAGAAAATCTATTAGACCGCTATAAGTAATCGTGGTAGGTAATCGACGTTTAGTCTTGTCTGATCTGTGTCCTGCAACACAGGTTTCTTTTTGTCAGACACGTGGGACTGCTAGGGATGATGTTAATTGAATATGTTCGTGTAGTCACACTGTCATGAATAAGTAAATTATTTCAAAGGCTGGAGTAATATAAAGCTCCTTAAATTCATAAAATTATTAGAAATGGATGTACAGAATAACTGACTAACCACACAAAACGAGTTCTTTGAAATCTGTAGCTGCAACAATGGCTGTGAAAATAACATCGGAGTTTCTGGGAATAAAATCTGAAAACTTCAAACCCAGTACAGCTTTATTATATAAATCTCCAGCGAAACCATTGTTAAAACAATTCCACGAAGTTGTTTTTGCTTTTCTATTGATAAAAGATCATGGTGCCTAATTAAATGAACATCAAATCGAAGACTACGCTTGATCAAGCAAACATGGACAACAGAAATCTTTAAACAAAATATTATAATTATCTTATTTCAGTCTTTGTTTGAAACAAATCAAGCGTGAATTAACACGAAAGTATTTTATTTGATGCTGCCCAATCTGAGCTCGGTTCTTCGAAATGTTGTACAAAAGTTGTTCCTAAAATATTATCTACTCCTTCATTTAGCTCGTTTGCTTTATACTTTATTATGAAGAAGTCTGTTTTGATGTAAAAGACGGGTTTTATATTATCAAATAAATCCATAAGGTTTTAGTTACGCTGATCATGCTTCTAATTGTTAGAGCTGACAGCCGAAACAAAATATACGCAGCCGAGTTGAGAACTTTATTAGGAAGTATGTTAAAATATCTATGAAATTCGTATTTAAATGATTTTAATAATTTTGTTAAAAAGAGCCATGTTACATAGATCATGATGATATAGGTATTGCTTGATGTAGTAGGTGGTGAAGCAGTCCAGAAGTTTCTCTAAATAATTTCTTTAACCGGGAAGAAGTAGGCGAACAAGTACATATTGTACGTTATTTCTTTTTTTGTTATCATCAAGATGAGTGGAAGGAAAATGATTATATTTTACAACTGCCATTACACAAAGTTCGGTGTTACAATCTACATAAAAGTTTATGTATTGTGTAATAAATGGCTCTGGTTTTAAGTGTTGTATTCCATTATTGTGAGTCGACAACATTTTTTATGGCGCAAATTTTATCTGTGGCCTGTGGGGCAAATTTTTGGAAACTTCTCTTTTAACAAAAGTGTTGCTTTAATGAATGGGTGTTTACGAATTTACTGTTTATTTGATATTCAGTTTTATGAGTACTTTTTGTGGTATTATGGCTAAATGGTACGATGATTTTATTCAAGACCTATCACGCAACAACGCAATGTATACAAAGGGCCATCAACATTTACATATTTCCATTCTTAAGACAAGGAGAAAAATCAACAGTAGTTTCCCAATTATACATTAAGTACCTGAAGGAAGCGCTCTAAAACAGTCTCAAGCAGTTCTTAAAATAACCGATTTCAAATGCAAGTGTAAATGTAGGTAGAAAGACGTGAAGTGGGAGAATTTCTTTCAGACCATTACCCATTAAAGTGGTGTCCATTAGCCGAGCACCACTCTCCTCAAAGTAGTGCACGAAGGTAATCGCTTTTTATTTCAACTAGCCATGAACGTTGCGATTTCTGTATAAAAAAAGAAAATTGTATTTTTTTTTAGACTAGACTTTACATCAAAGTATCAAGACAAACTTCATTTGAGAAAGGCTAAGCGAATTAAGTGTTTGTGGTGGGTAAATCAACAAATCTCCTTTACATAGCGTGGTTCAAGAAAATGGGGGTACTTATATGCTTATCTGACTGTTTAAATGTGGGAAGTATAAAAGATAATACATTACGTATTAAGAAATAATATGAACAAAATTGCAGTAAGCTGATGCGAAGAAGATTTCTTGGTATCATACTTATGTCTAGAAACTAAAAAAAATGTGATATTATATGCATAGTTATCGTAATGTATGGTTACCATGTGTGTTTCGAAATGCTGGGTATCCAGTCGTCTGCTATCGACTCGTCAAGAAGAAGATTATCATACTTAACCCTTTCCCACTTCTCCAGGCGGACTGGTCAGAACAATTCGTGCTGAACGTGCACGGTGGGTCGGTGTTCCCCTGCGGAGACGGAGTCAGGGTGCTGTTCCAGTACCCGGAGTGCGTGCTGGAGGGAGCTGATAGAGTCAGGGTGTTCGGCAGAGACGCTGATCGGCTGCGGTATGTCGCTGAGAGGAGGGTTCGCAGGTGAGATGCGTTTGAGGTTATTTTTTGGAGGCTCTTACTCAAGGGTGTACTTAGCACGACAACAGTTTTCGCAAAACTTATGGTGGTAATTAAGTACGTCCAGTAAAATATTTTCTACTCAGTTGCTTGGGAATGTTCAATGTTATGTGACGGCAAAAAGTTGGAGTGAAAACGAGGTGTACCTACCTTGATACTCGACAACGCTAGACCATTGCTAGGCTAAATACAACAAATGGAACAAGAACATGCTAGGCAATTTTGGAACTGTCATCCTAGCATCCGAATATTATTTTAATTCTTTATTATTTTATACCCTTGCTGAATAATGACTTCAATTTTAATGGAAAATCACAATAAATTAAATGCTTGTACCGATAGCTTGTGAGTGAGTCGTAAGGTTTAATAAGGCAGTATTTATAACTGTGTCATTGATTACTACTGAAATCATAATTTATAAATCCACAGGAACAAAAGGCCCGATATCGATGCCACAAAATCCGAAGCGAATTATTAAATTATTCAACGCAATCACACAAAGCTACTAATTACTTCATAAATTAATATTGCAATTTATTGTGTGAGCTCAATCATCATCAGAATTCTGAATCCTCATCGATATTCCGCGGTAAATACTATTGGTTACAGATAATCTCACTAATATTTACAAACTAGGTTTTGCCAGTGGTTTCACCCGCTTGACGAGGGATCTACTTCGTATAGAAAATAACTTATGCTATTCTGATGTAGATAAGCTACATTGCTGCTAAGTTTCATCAAAATCTATCCAGTAGTTTTGCGTGAAAGAGGAACAAGCACACCTACATAAAAACTTTCGCAAGCATTTGTTCCTCGATCATACTTTGACAGCTGTAGGTATTAATTGAGATTTTTGGCATACGTGTCTATAGGCTAGGGTCTAACTTTTTCCGTGTGCAGGAAGTCGTTCCCTCGGGGCGCGGATGGAACTGCGGGCATAAGCGAATGTGATACATACATAACTATACAAAGATAATAATATGTATGTATTGTACATATGTATCTATGAAGTTATGTACCAGGCACTAATTTGCGGCGACAATAATCGGCTTACGCCACACAAATTCTGTGGGAATACATAATACCAACAGATTTGATTAATAATGCAGCTAGATACTTAGCGTTTGGAGATAACAATTTATATGGCAAACCACGCTGAATAATTCTGATAACCATTACCACTGTACATCATAGTCATTAGTTTGCACAAGATAAAAGATCTAAGAACAATTTCTGAGAGAAAACGAATACTTTTATTAGCCTTTCATGCCTTCCTAACATGTTCTAATCAGGGTAGATACAGAAACTGAATTGTTCGCAGTTAGTAGTATTTTTAAAATAATGACTCAAGAACGAACATAATTATGAAGGTGTTTTTTTAGTCTGGAAGGACCTGACAGTAACTTGCATCCAAATAAAATTATTTAAACCATGATTTCCCACCTAGAAATAAAAAGAACAGATAAACAATTATTCTTACCTACACTGATTAAGGAAGAGGTTATTAAAAAAAAGGTACCCATATTATAATCCAGTCAAATTCTTCACAATAAAGGTAGATAGATAATTACGGCATCACCAATACCGATTCAATTAATGAGATGTAAATACGTTATCAGAATTATTAATGGTTTTCGTTTATATGGTGGGCCATTACGCGTGTCGGCGTACCATGTCGGCGTCGGCATTAATTTTCGGCTAATGTCGGCGAAGTTCGGTGTTCGAGCCCAGTTATAAATTATTGCTCCTCTGATTTATTTACTTGGCATTTTATGTTTGTTAATATGTGGGTAATAATAAAAAGTATGTTCTTCACTATGCACTTGTATATCCTTTACAAGTCATGCTAATGTAGATAGTCCTAATAAACCAGCCTCTTACCAGGTTGTTCGGAATCTAAAACACTCGTGTAAAATTCTATATTAAAACTAAAACAACTGTCATATTCTTTTGTAGTTAAAATACATTGTTTCGTTTACTTACTATTTACAATAACTTCAATATAACTTTACTAATCAAAATCGATTTTCTACATCTGAATATGAAGGGGCATTCAAACTTACCACTTAACTAATCCTAAGCCTGTCTACTTATTACATTTGAAAACTTAGTCGACCTACGTAAACAAAATAGGTATTCGTCCAGGTTATCCTTATTTCAAAAGCCACCATTTCTTCCAGGGGTCAGCACACAGCCTCCTTCGACTGCCGACTGTTCAGCGAGCGTTACCCGGAGTACTGCTTCGTGTACGTGTCACAGGCAGTCACCGGGGCAGTCGCTGATGTTAGGATGGACTGCCTCCCAACGATGCCGCTGTCAGGTAATAAGAACAACATATCTTAGTATAGTTATCGGTACGAATTTTGAGCTCTGACCTACATCTGCGCAGAAGTGATTTATTAGCATAGAACCAATCCCGAGTGACGGCTATGACGCGATGCACTGCGGGCCTATCACCACTTTAGCTCGCCCCCGCGCCTCACTTCATACCACAAAAGGGACCCAATAAATTACTTCTGCGCAGGTGAAGGTCAGAACTCAAGATTCGTGCCGATAACTATACTTATAAGAAGCGCTAAAACTTGACTGATCATGCCGATGGATCAGAGTGTCTACAAGGATGTAAGAATGGAATAAAAACGTTTAGGTATTTGTGTAGGTGAAATGATAGGTGTACATGTGGAGAAGTAACCTTTGACTTGTGGGTTAATTAAATTACACAAATATTAATTTCTGGCAAAGAAACGGAACCTTCTGACGCTCCGTAAATATTTGACGTTTCATTATGTACCTACATGTGTAAGATTTTTACATCCAAATTAAACATTTAAGTATTTATGTCGAATCCTGAAATACTTGGTTCAAAACCCTAGATAGTTAATTCTATTTACACAGTACTAATGATAGTACTTATCTTCCCTCAGCAGACGGCGGCGCGGGCGGCTGGGGGGCGTGGTCAGCATGGTCGGCGTGTCCGGCGCCCGCGCACTGTTCTACGCGCACGCGCAGCAGGCACCGCTTCTGCGATTCCCCGCCCCCTGCTTATGGAGCGAAGCTTTGTGAGGTAAGTCTTCGTGGATAGTTTTGACTAGGAACCACCCTGATTTATAAATATAGTGATAGATAATATTTGTAGACAGTGCCTCGAGAAATTCTCATATCTCTATAACGATTGACCATGTAAGTACGTCCAAAAGTCAACTGAGTAATAGAATATATCAATAAGACTAATCATTTATCATTTCAACAGCCATCAAACATCAATCTAAATATACAGGGTTACTGGTAAGTAGACCGCATCCTTTCAGGAGGTGATAGTATAGGTCAATACGGACAAATTTGACCCTGGGATACACTGGGCAAAAGTTGACCCGTTTCAAGATAATCGAATTTCAAGATCTTTTCTTTACAAGTCGTCTAGGTACACGAATACATTTTTATTATTAGTTAAAAGTCTCGTTTTTGCGGATTTTTGTGTGTTTTGTGCCTTTTTGGATAGCTATATAGATGTAGATGTTTTTTAAGTATTCTGCACAAAAAAATGAAGAGTAATATTTTTGAGAAAATAACTACTAAAAAAGTAATTACTGTTCGCTATAATTTCCTCTGTGATTTGTACAGTTTCATGGTTTGTTATTATGAAGTGATTCATCTTCTATCCAAAAACACACAAAAATCCACAAAAACGAGACTTTTGACTAATAATGAAAATTTATACGTGTACCTAGACGACTGATCTTGAAATTCGATTATCTTGAAACGGGTCAACTTTTGCCCAGTGTATCCCATGGTCAAATTTGTCCGTATTGACCTATACTATCACCTCCTGAAAGGATGCGGTCTACTTACCAGTAACCCTGTATAAAACTCAAAGGTGACTGACTGACTGACATAGTGATCTATCAACGCACAGCTGAAACCACTGGACGGATTGATTAATTCAACCCCCACGGGTGATAAAATAAGGGATGATGAAGGATGTAAAATGTATTAGTTTGAACCTATCAGTACGTAATAGAACGAACAAAATAATGTTTAGTTCTAAATGTTGAGAAGTTCTGCCTACCGCTATTAGATGGCGCTGTGCATTTTCGTCTCATTTCTGAACCGCGGTGTTAAGATAATAATACTTCTTAACGCGAGCGAAGCCGCGGGCAAAAGCTAGTTTTTAAATAAAACTAAATAATTTTCTTATTAAATAATCTCAAAAGCCTTGTATTCGGTACTGTGTTATTTTCTGTAAAGCTAGTTTGGTTGCCAAGTTTCTGTTATTGGTTGCTTGGCTACGGATTTCATAGCAACCATGTTATTCATTTTTCACAATTCACGCCATTTCGTTTTTTTATAATTATTTCATTTGCTACGTAATATTTTTAAAATATGGCACCCAAAAAAGATAAAGGAAACAAAAATGACGAGAAAGGTGGAGTATTTACTGAAGTGGAGAGAACATTTATGGAACTCCAGCTAGCTGATAGCAACCGCAAGGTAGCTAGGCTTAGATCCGCTGTGGAAGAGTATGAGGCACGCATCGAGGAACTACAAAAAGCCTATGCGAAGTTGGACGAAGACAGGGCTGATATCATCGCTTACCTGAAACGGACTCTTACAGTGAAGAGTGAGGAAAATATCGAGCTGAAAGAAAAAGTCAAAGGGTTGGAGGAGATCAGACAAATTGAAAATGAACGGTTCAACGAAACCACACAACAATTAGAAAAAGACTTTATTTTTATGAAAGAACAGCTGACGTCGGAGAACAAGTTATTGGCAGGTAAACTGAATACTTTAGAAGAGTTTAGAGCTATAAGAGACGATTTAATGAGGAAGTTTGAAAACCAAGAACAAGAATTTCAAGACCAAGAACTGAAATACAAACGCCTTATATACGAATCTGAAAAGAAATTTATTATTGGTAAAGATAACTTAAAGAAAGAAATGGAAGCCAGACTATTACAACTTGCTCAAGATTTCCAAGATGCAACAGAATTAAGGGTCGCTGCATCTACACATAGAGTGATTAGGGAAAACATAGCTATTAACAATGAATTGGAAAATATTTTAAACTCTCAAGTTAGACTGTCAGCACAAAATGAATCTTTTAAAGAGGTAATGCGAAAGGCACAAGTGTCTAAAGAGTTGGCTGAAGAGGAGCGAGATAAAGCTATTAACAAGAGTGTTGTACAACTCAAAGTAATTGATCAGCTAACTAAAGCATTTGAATCAATGAAGAAAGAAAAAGCCTTATTTGAAAGAAAAACTTATAACTTCGAAGCACTGCAGGGAAAAATTGAACGATTGACTAAAGAAAATGTCAATCTTGGCTTTCAAGTGCGTGTACTGGAACAAAACTTACATGCTCGCGTAAGTGAGCAAAATAAAGCTGTGGTTGAAGCGGCAAAAATGTCCAAAGAACGTGATAAATTGAAAAAAATCCTTAAAGAAGCAGCAATCGCTATCCAAGCGGCCTTAAAATTGGACAAATGGGCATCAACTGAAGAGTCAACAGAAGTTATGGATAGACACGTTTTGCTTTCACATTTGTTGGAAATTGTATCACAGTTCCGTGAACTTGAACAATCAGACTCCGTGGGCACAATAGGTTCATTTAGTAAAATATATGAAGAAGGTGATCTGGGTTTTGTTCCTAAGCCAACGAAGAAAAAGGCCCTTGTAGTGTCATCTGTTCCCAGTGCAATTATTTCTATGAAAAACGGCACCATTCCGGCTGAAGATGCTAGACCACCATTGGAGTCAGAGTCCCGCTCTACTCTGGGAGGCAGCATCGATACCATGCCTAGTATTAAAGTTTTACCTCCAAATTCGCAAAAGGAAGTGGTTATAAATGAAAGTATAGAATCTTTTGTGGCATCCTCTTATCAATCGGAAGAAATAGCTGTAGAGGAAGAACAGGAAGAAGTGCCAGAGGATGACATTGAAAAGAAATTGGCAGCAAGTAAAGTTGAGATGCAGAAATCTTTGATGAAAGATTTAGCGCTTTCCCAAGTAATCCCAGAGCGTTCGGAGGCAATGAAGGACAAAGAAACGAAGTCCATGGCACAAATGAGACATAGTCTGGTTATGGAAGAAAAACCAGATGTACAGGAAATTGAAATGGAAGTACTAATGGAAGAAGACTTAGATGTTGATGATGGGGATGTTGAAATTGATGTTGTTGATGATGATGATTTTGATAACGATGATGACGCTGGCGATGACGGAAAAGAAGAAGATCTCAGTGGAGTATCAGCCGACAAGGTCTCAGAGTCCCATTAGTAAGCAAAAGGAACCTCATCATTATTTGGGTGTTATATTTTTTATTTTTTGATATGTTTATTTTATTTTACTTTTTTTATGATGCCATTTTGCATTAAATTTTATTTTTCTTTTATTTTATATTCTTTTTATCTTGAGTGACGCGCGTACATATCGATTTCACGCATAAAAGAGAAAATCTTGAAGGGCGATCTACGTTCCTTTTGGGTTAACCACAAATAATCTTATTTAGTTTGAAAGTATGTATAATGTGTGTCACCCATGTTGCTGGCTGGGTAAATAATGAAATTAATGGCATACATAAAGTATGTATGCCATTAATTTCATTATTTACTGTTCACTTATGACTTGCATCCCTAGCTGTGTTGGTTATCTTATCTTTGATGAAGCCCCAGCCTATTATATCACTATCAAGGCTTTGCTATGTTATTGATCTAACATACGGTTGGTAGGTTTAACCTTCTCGACTTTCGATTATGTAAGTATCACAGTTTTTCTATTAGTTTAAATATGATTGATTCTATAGATATACTTATTGTGTATGTTATGGTTTATGTAGTTTTAGTTATTCTAATTATTCTTTTTCATCTTCTGAGTTCTATTGTTCGATAATTGCTCTGTGCTTATTGGTTCTTCTCTAGTTTGAGACTCCTGAATGACTATTTCCGCATGCGTGCTTGGTAATGGCTGCGGGTATTTTAGTTTCTTGTGTGTCTAGTGTTTGTGTGTGTCAGTGTTATCCTTCTAGTATTCGTACGAATACTGTGTCTCTAGTAGTAACTTTCTGAGTAGGTTTGATGAATGTATAGGTTAAAATACATGAAATTTTAATAATTACGATTTACAACAATTTTAAGAAAATAATTTAATTTAGTGAAATATCTTGATTTTCCTTATTGTACGCACAGTATGTGTGTAGATAGCATGTTTATCAATAAAGTATTTAGGTATTAAAATGTGTTGTTTCATTTCATTCATGAACCTTTGCATACAATATTTGGGAATTTATAGACTGGGACTTCTAGTTCCTGCCTCTATCTATGTTATTTAGGTTCAACTAGGAAATAATCGTATTATTCCAAAATTATTTCAAATAATTCAATAAAATATACTTACTATACGAAACTTCTCTATCGAAATCCAAATAACTTAGGTCGAGTGTATTTGACAAATGAGGTAGACATACTGTAACCAACTAAACCTTATTCCTAAAAGCAACGAAAATATTCGTAATTTATTGTGACAGCTCTAATGTCAAGGATGACAAACACTTTTGTTTGTAGAATTATCTCGCTACAGAATGTTTATTAATATTTTTTTTGTTAATTGCTATTAATATATACCGCACAATATGGCACCTAAGAAAGATAAGAAGAAAGGAAAAGATGAAGAAGCTCCTAAAGGCGTATTTTCCGAAGTTGAACGAGCATTCTATGATCTACAGTTAGCGGATTGTAATCGAAAATTAGCTCGTCTTAGGCAAGCCGTCGATGAATATGAAATTCGTAATGAGGAATTGCAAAAGGCATACGATAAGCTTGACGAAGATAGAGCCGATATCATCGCATATTTGAAGAAAACTCTCAATGTCAAAAATGAAGAAAACACTGAGCTCAAAGAAAAAGTCAGAGGTTTGGAGGAATTAAGGGAAATAGAAACAACACAATTCAAACAGACTGTCACTGAATTGGAAAAGAATTTTACTACCATGAAAGATCAACTAACTTCAGAAAATAAACTGTTGGCTGGGAAGCTCAATACGCTCGAGGAGTTTAGGGCTATCAGGGATGATTTGATGAAAAAGTTTGAAAAACAAGAGCAATCCTTTGAAGATCAAGAAATGAAATACAAACGAATGTTATATGACGCTGAAAAGAAGTTTGTAATAGGAAAAGATAAATTAAAGAGAGAAATGGAAGAGAGGCTCCTGCAACTAGCACAAGAATTCCAAGATGCTAGTGAAATGCGCATTGCTGCCTCTACGCATAGAGTAATCCGAGAAAACATTGCTTTAAATAATCAATTAGATAGTTTACTAATGACACAGGCAAAAGTAGCCGAGCAAAATGAGAAATTCAGAGAAGATGAAAGGGCATCCCGGTGCGCTAAAGAAGTAGCTGAAGAACAAAGAGATAAAGCAATCAACAAGAGTATTATCCAACTCAAAGTCATTGATCAGTTGACATCAGCGTTCCAAGATGTGAAGAAACAAAAAGCTATATACGACAAGAAGCAGTTTGATAATGAAAAACTACAAATGCGAGTGCAACGATTGACTAAAGACAATGAAAGTCTCTTACTACAAGTCCGAATACTTGAGCAGAATCTGCATGCTAGCTTGGGCGAACAAAATAAATCCGTGGTAGAAACAGCTAAATTATTAAGGGAGCGTGAAAAGTATAAGAAGATATTAAAAGAATCAGCATTTGCCGTCCAAGCATCGCTTAAATTGGACAACTGGTCGAGTTTAGATCCCACGCGGGAAATAATAGATAGGCAAGTAGTACTAAAGAGGATACTTGCCGTCATAAATCAATATCGTGATGCTGCACGAGCCGAATCCATGGAGTCACTAGTCTCCCTTAGTAAAATTTATGATAAGGGAGATCTTGGATTTGAAGTTAAGCCCTCTCAGAAAGCTCCTGGTCCCAGAAGATCATTTGTCAGCGCTGGTGCCATTGGTGCGCAATCATCTTTAGAATCGTTTGAAGACAAACGTAGCTCCATAGCGGGTTCAATATCTTCATCATCCTCTTTCGGAAGCTTGAAGACAATTCCCAGTGTTGAACTTGTGCCCCCAGACGATGACCAAGTGCCAACACCTAAAGAAAGCTTGCCATCATTCACTGTGACGTCATTACATGAAAGTGGCAGCGAAAGCGAAGTAGAGGCCGAAGAAACTTTAGAAGATATGAATGACTTGGAAAAGATGCTGGCTATCAGTAAGGTTGAGATGCAGAAATCTTTGATGGCTGATTTGGCATCTCACATGTCTATGATGAAAATGGATCATAAAATGGGGGATACTTCTCAGCCAGCCTTAGCTGAGGAAGACGAGGAAGGAGCTGCTGATGATAGTAAGGCTAAGGAAGGAGCAGAACCAGGAGATGAGGAAACAGAACCTGTGAAAGATACTGCTGGAGGTGAGCAGGATACAGGTGCAGATAAGGGTGGTGAAGATGACGAGGAAAAGAAAACAAAAGAAGAGAGTGCGGAATGAGGAATTTATTTCGGAGTTTCAATAAGTTTTTTTTAAGTATCGTGTTCAATGGTATGTGAACGATGCGCATTAGTAAAATCCGTTTTCCGAAGTACTGGTAATTTGTACTGTGAGTTTATGTTTAGTGTAGTTTCGAGCAGTATCTAATGAATACATATTATAGTATACTGCGTGAGTCAATTACTATTTTTATTTACTCACGGACAGGTTAATTTACATCTTAGTGGTTAATACTTTCAAGGATCGACGAATATTACGGATGCGCATATTGTATTATTTATTTTACTGTAGTGAGTGTAATGTGCTTAGTTTATTTTGATGTATTCTGTGGTTTGAATGTTATTAAATATTTATTAAATACAGTTATACTTCTACACGAATCCGTATATTTTATTTAAAATCACAATCTCCCTGTATTATCATTAGCTATTGATTTAGATGCTGCTAGTCTTTGTTTTTCAAATATCGCCTACTCGTTCACATCTGCTGATTGCAATTAATATCTGTCTCCTATTTTAGTCTAGAATCTCGTACACAGAAATCTGTTTAATCTCCCTAAAATTCTAACATCCGACTTTGACGACTATAGCCCTCTTCTTTCACCAGGCAAACTTGACGGCACACATAACCAAGTTCCTCCTTCCAGGGTCAAGCAGTAGAGCTGGCCGCCTGCGAGTGTGCAGCACGACCCTGGGCAGGAGACTCCACCATGGTGGTGGCTGAGGTCGGAGCTAGGTGCCGCTGTGGCTGCGTGTTGCACCTGGCACCTGCTGCGAGGTTGCTGGCAGGGTCTGCCAGGGCCTGCCCTGCGAGATCGTTCTGGTTGCTACAGGTTAGTTTGTAGATGGTGTTTTAGAATTATCTGGTTCGTCAATTAGTTTACTGTCAGTGTTTACTAAGGTAGATAATATTAGGAGCGTTTTGGTTGATATATCGTCTTAGTAAAATAAGCTCGTCGTAATATTACTTTTTGCGGAATTGTCTCTCTTCTCTATATCTCTTTCTCTATATAGTCTACATAATAATATATCGTAACGATAGTGAATATTAATCCTATTCTAAATGGAAATTCTTGGATACAAAGCTGCCCAAAAAAAAATCTGGCTATGTGATACATAGAAAATGTCAGCTAATACTACTGCTAATACCGAAATTATCTTTTATCTAACAGTTATGTAGCACTTGTTACCTGCAGGTATTATCTAAATTCCTAGATAACACTAATTTTACATGTTACTTCAATGTTTTGGTAAATAGGGTATTACAACATAGGTACATTCTACCATATTGTTGGTGAGATTTATTTTGATCATCATGAAATAACAAGGTCAACTTCCTCGCTCTTACGCTCCTTTATATCTCGTAAAACTTTTTCAAAATTTTCTTAACCGACTCCACATTACGCATTATCAAGTCCTTCTACCACTGCAAATAAAAATCAAATAATTTTTCAACACTTACGTTAACTGCGTCAGAGCTTGCACCCTAACAGAAACAAAACGTAAAGGTCATTTGGGACTTAAAAAGTCCCAAAACACTTTCCTGAAATAGTCCCAGGAAGCGGTCACCACCTACGGTTACAACATGGGATATACCTATACCTAAACTTGTTGGAAGCTGTCACCTCGCTTTAGATCAGTCTATTCCAAATTGAACCTTATTGACATTAGAGTTAAGTCCTTTCAAAATAATAATTGTTAAAGTTTACGTAGATTAAATAAACAGAATGTCGTAAGCGCCAAAGACTATAAGGTTCACTTTCTCATGGATATATGACATTATATTATGATGTCCGTAAGTATGTGGACGTAAGGGAGTGTTTGGTTTGGCTGCTGGACTTGACACGTTTGTTTAAGATATATTACTTGCTTGGGTACACATAGTTGTATATTTTGTGTTGGATATGCAGACATTTTATTTTAAAATATTGTGGTGTGTAATATTGTGGTGTGTGTGATGTTACTTCAAAATTACTTATTTTTTGTTGGTATAAAATTATGCTATGCTGAGGATGAAGTATCCAGACCGTTTGAGATTAGCTATCAAAACCAGACAAAAATCTAATGAATCATAATTTTGCTGCCTTTTAATTTATGTCGTTTTATTACTAGAATTAATAACAGCATTTTAATCATAACTTCTCCAACAGCAGCTCGCCCAATCGACTATCCTAAATGTAAACGTTAGTATCGCCGTCAAGTCATTAAAACTTCCATTGTGAAGTAGGGCCGATATCCGACGGTTTAACAAACTAATATTGTTCCGGATACAGTTTACGGGACACCAAGTTACTGGCAACTGGCAATTAACTCGCAATGTGCCCGTTTAACTGAATTTGCTGTCAACCTCTCTAAAAGTTAACCGTTGTTATTGGGGGTGTAATTAATTGGGGGGGGATGGAACTTCATTATAGATTTTGATAGTATTTAGTTATGTATGGAAAGTAGGAAAAGTCTAGACAAACAAATGCATAGGTACAAAAGAAAGACACTAGGTAGAAAAATAGGTACCTCTATTTTTAAAAGTAGAATGTATTGAAACTTGGTAAATCGTGCAATATATTTAAAAATTAAGTCAGTAAAAGAACGTGAAGATGTCTCTATTTAGACGTCATGAAGTATTTACATATACATATTACAAAATGCATTATATTACTTAAATACGTAAAGACCCCGTATAACATCTTGAGACGCATTAATTCTGCTCAAAAGAACCTTAAGAATTTCACAAGCAACTTTCACTATTTATATAGCACTCCAAAATATTCTCTAAAATCCAAATTCTTAGCGAAGATTTTAGACAAGTTTAATAGTGAAAGAAAATATTCAATGTTAAACAAAGCCTGTAGAAGTGTCGAGAACATAATTCCTTTGAAAAATCAGTCTGTGAAGTGAGCGATTGGTTTCTGAATAACTTGTGAAAATAAGAAAGCTTAGCTGTTTTGTTATTGGAACGCTGACTTCAATTTGCTGCATATTTGTATTGAACTCTTGAAATATGATGTAAAAACATGATATACAGAACGAACTAGTTATGGTTAAGGTATGTTTACAGCGTGTGTTTTTTGTGTTAAAAAACGCTATTGAAGAGTAGGTGGTTTTCAAACTAAAAAGTATAATCATTATTCAAATAAAATAAAAAGTATAATCATTATATCAAATAATGATTATACTTTTTAGTGCTGATGCATCATCTTACAGCCTGTTACGTAAAATAATGGTGGGTAAAAGAATGCCAATAGAGTTATTTTTCATTTTATTTCTTGCGTTAAGAAGATAAAACGAATACACTATGGCTATGAAAACAGTTGATAGGAAAGATATCACTAGTATACCCCCTTAATAGATTCATTTGAAAAATATTCAGTACTAAAATAATTTATTTCATTTTGTTAAAGTTCTTATCAAAGAAAGACAACAAAATAACCACAAAGAGAACATCGTTACACTATTTTCAGGTTAAATGAAGTCTTTCAGTAAATTAATTAATTGTTTTCTTAACTTCATGTCAGTAGATGTTCTGAAACAAGAGTTTTAGAAAATTGAATTGTTCAGTTCGAAGAGAAGTCAGAAAGTTAGACCAAGTTCAGATCGCCAATCCTTTCAATCAAAAGTTTTGATTTTCTACGGCTTGGCTTTGTTTTTGAATGTAACGTTTTCACGGAAAATTTCTGGATAAAAATAGGTATTGAGGCTTTTTGTGGTAACTTGTTAACCTTTTTATTATTATTTCTGTATGTAAACCTATAAAGCTTTGTAAATGGGTAATATGAGAAATGCCTTAGGCAGTCTGACTTTATTACAATTCATATTTTTTCTGTGGATAGACAGAAATAACTTACAAAGATGTTTAAGACTGATTTTATGAATTATGTTCCGCCCTCGACTTCACTCGCGTATCCGGGCTACTATTTCCCACGACATTTAACAAAAAACAGCCATTTAAACTACTTTTTTTAAAATAGATAATTTAAAACGGAATCTAAAATAATTGGATAAATCGGACCAGTAGTTTTTGAGCTAAGGGTTCAAACCAACTGTCAAAACTAAATTGAATATTTCATTTCAATATAACCGTTTACACGTAATAAATTTACTAAAACGATTCCGTTCCAACTGATCTGTTCTAGTTTGATTTCAATTAAAAGTTATTGTTTATTCATAGAAATTGATGTTCAATCGTATTGTATTGTAACTTTACTACAATCAGTATTGGTCGGAATAATACCTAGCCATTGGTTATGAACTTAGGTAATTAACTAATCATGAAGACTTTACAAACCTAAAAGTTTAGATGTGTAGATAAATGTATGTGTTTTTACTCTTCCACACTTATATTATCAGAATACCTAACATTATATTGTCATGAACATGTAAATGAACAATTTTTTACCGATAGCGAGAAGTGATTCATTTGGGCCGCGGGTTAAACCACGAAAGGCCTTCCGTGGTCTATCTTCACTTATTATGGCTATAGTTCAATCAAAAAGATAAAAAGAGTACACATTTTATATTTTTAATTTACGTAATGTCTTCACCGTAGGCTGAAGAAGGTCTAGTAGTGAGACTGCGTATGGAGGCAGTGCGACTTCCGTGTGCTGGTCAGTCACTCCGGGCCAGAGATGGAGACTCCTTGGGTTCACCTCTCCTCGCCTCCTGGGATGGACCTGATAGTACTGCTGTGGTAAGTTGGCGTTTTATAGCTATGTTTTTAGCTGGCGCGTAGGCATTGTTCCTTGCAATCTTGTCTAACCTATAAAGTACATAGCCATACGTGATTTTTTTGACTTACCACGACTGAATATTGAAAATATCAAAGTATGTATGTACATATGTATAGGGCATTTTAAATTGAGCCGGAAAGAGCCGATGATTTATTTTTATGAATCAACACAGAAGGGCGTGTGCCACCCTGCAATCTGGCGGCCCACACGGCTGATTTAAACGCACCATAGCACGTGATTGTAATAGGACGGTGATTGCATTTAAAGTGGAGCATTATGAAAAGAGTACTTAAGGGTCTTCAAAATATCTGAACTTTAATGTTCTTTCTCTCTTGTAGACTGCCGGAGACGTGGAGTCCACAACAGATGGCAGTGGCGTCATAGAGATAGCTGGTGGGCGCCACATCCTCGTGGAACTGCGGTCTGATGACACCAGCGACCGCTGCGCCGGCGGATTCCTGGCTCATGCCACGCAGATGGGTGAGATATTACAGGCATTATAGACAGAGACGTTAGAGAGAATATGAGAAGAGTCCAAATGTACAAACTGTGAAAAATGGAACAGAACTCATTATGTAATGCAGGTGAAATTAAATAGTGAGAAGATACTAAGTAATATATAAATCAGAATGTTCAAATTAAATATCTACTAAAAGTAGCATCTTCAATGCCGTTGCTTTTATGCAACGGCTTATTTTGCAAGGAGCCATAAATCAATCAAACCTGCAGCTGCAGCATCAACTAGCGTTATAACGATAATGATAACATTCAGTTATCCCTCATCAGGGACAAAAAGCCCGCAGATTCCTACACAATCGATTTCCTTTCAATCTTGGATAACAAGTCTGATGTCCTATCACCAATCAACAAAAATAGTTAAATTAAACAATTTGAAAGTTTTTCACCTGTGACTTTTTAGGAACTGTTAGATAATAATACGTTGTTACACAGAGCCAATCCGCAACGCATCAGCAGCTTGGGCATCAATGAGTGGCGGCCTCTGGTGGCGCTCGGGCGGAGGCGCGCGTGGCCGTCGTCGCACTAGCAGCCGCTGCAGCGCTGGCTGCGTTGTGTCTAGCGCTGCATTCAGCGCACCGGACGAGGGCGTACCAGAGAGCTGCGGATAAGGACTCGCTTACTGATAGTGATGGTGAGTAGAAGAATCTAGATATTTTTATGGAATAATACACGCATAACACTGATACTACCTACTTTTCAATAAAATATGGGCTTTGAGTATAAGATATTATGCTTTACATTGGCAACATAATTAAGCAGTATCAATGTCATTCAACACACACAGCACAGCGAGAGGAGTCATTTGATGATTTTTGACGTGTCAGCAAACTAACTGCCTTCAGCTGACAAGGAATACATACAGTCGATATGGCAATCCAATAGAAAGACCCTTGGTAAAACTGTTTTCTTCTGGAATCTGCCCACCCACAGACCTGCCAAAGATGTTCAAAAGACAGCCGGGACCCACCAATTTAACGTGCTTTCCAGGACTATCATAAATAATAAATTCTCATCATCTTCCACAGCATGTTCAGCCTCCTTAGAACTGGGAGGGGCAGCATCAGGTTCACGCAGCACGCTACTCTCCGAAGTAGTAGGCGGTGGTGTGTCACTGCGCAGGCTGCTACCTTCGGGGAAGACCAGGCACACCAGGCTGAGGGACTCCGATAGGAACTCTGAACATGTGGAGCAGAGGTTAGTGTGATAAGGTTTTTTATTGGATCTTGTAACTGCGGATTTTTATAAATTATATCCTGTATATGGTGAAAATTTCAAAATTCAATCTCTAATCGTAAAACAACGCAAGTTATGGAAATCCTCATTAAATTGTTGAAAGGACAACTTTATCGATAGCAGCTCTATTAATTTAATCTTACATTAACACATAACAAAACTACACAGCATCTTTTTTTAGGCAGAAATGTGACTGTTCCTTATATGGTCGAATGAGAACCATCCGACTATGTATGTGAGAGAACTAGTACTAATCAACGGTAAAAAAAGGACAATTTAAATATTCATAATAATTTATTAAATTAATTTACTGAAACACATTTACTAAACACAGCTAATAATTAGGCACAAACTAAATAAGCGGTAGAACAGCAATTCGACAGTACAAATAAACATGAGTAATATTACCTGACAGTTCAGAGCACTATTGTGCCGTGTCCGCAGTCGAACAACTTCTGATCCGTCGACACGTGTGCGCCCACTTTTATACTACGATTCGGTAGTAAGTGGGGGTAACAAGAAATCAAATACGATACTTTCATAAACCGGAAGTTGATTAAAAAAATACAATAAACAATTTTAAAATAATAAAAACGTGTTTACTCTCACATGTATTTTTAGTTTTTGTTTCCTATACGTGTTTTACATAAAGCTACCGTCCTTCTGAACTTAGTTACAGGTTAACTCAGTACCCAGCTTATAACTTTCAATAAATGGCCCTTAAATATTTATATTTCTTCAGCGTACGAAGTTTACAAAAAAGAAGCAAAAGAAAGGAAAGTTATAAATATCGGTCGACACAAAATTACTTTAGAATATCCTTAACCTTTAATTAGAGGCCACTTGAAATTCTCAAAGAGACCCTTCAGTGAAGTGGGACGAAAGAAATAATTAATTAACAAACACTTGACTTCGCGAGAGTACACCGTTAACTATGACTCTATTGTTTGAGCACGTATTGGTACCTACGGGTATAACTAAATGATGGTACAGTCGAGTACAATGGAGGATAAGAATAGTTGATTATTTTGTGAATTTGATGATTTGGTGAACAATGACGAGAAGCAATAATGATGATGGGGTGACGACGATGACGATTGTACCTAATGACGACGACAATCACGAATACGTTGATGTCTTTGAATTTTATAAACTTTGTTCTTTCCTTGTTTGCTATTCCTCTTTCGTTCAATCGTAACATAACGCGGACAAACTCGCTGACAGAAGCTGTTCAAAACTAAAAACATATGCATAAGCAGACAACCTATGTATTGGTTCCCTCGTTGTAGACTGTAATGTATGCAAACCAAGTTCATCCCATACATACTAATCTTATATTTAGGGACGAAGAAGACCCAACAACGGACATTGAAGCGGACGCGAACGACAACACAAGCGTAGCCAGCGCAGACAGCGTCGCAAGTCAAGCCACTGTCACTCCAGAAACAGTGTCTTCTAGCAGTGCTCCTGTGACCGGGAATGTTATTCACACGCCGTCACCTCTGAGGAGATCACATACCGTGTCTGTGACTAATGTGACTGCTGTGCCACAGGTATGTTATTGTTTCTGACAGTTTTCTTGTTTGGTTGGTGGTACCTACATTTAAAGTGGCATGCCATTTTCATAACAGATATCGTGGCGTCCAGCAATGCTATCAATACTGGGAATATTATACACGCCGTTAGCCTCTGAAGACGTCTTTCAACTTTTTTCAATGCTGTTGTTTGTCTGTAGTTTTTTTAGAAATCTTTATTATAAACTCTGTCTGCCGCGCTTGAAATTTCGATACACAGCTAGCCTAGAGCAGAAGGACAAACCATTTTTATGTGCTTTTTAGTAGTTCCCCTATAACGTGAATAAACCGCGTTGAACAGCAAGTTAGAAGATTGATCAACATAGTTCATGACAGTCTTCTGATGAACATATTATTTACCCGTTACTTATACCTCTCCATCGATTCAGATAACATCCCCACCCCAATCAACGACGGACTCGCTGGCAGTGGAAATGAGCACCAGCGTGAGTAGCGTGAGTGAAAGGGACAGCTGCAGCGAGAAGGACAGGGACAGCATGTGGGACAAGGATCGCAGTGTGAGCAGAGCCTCTTCTTCAACGTCTGCAGCTACACTGACTAACGTGAGTGGTAGTGTGGAGTAAATAATCTGTTCTTTGGTGAAAATTATGGACTGTGGAATTTAGTTGAATTTCAAAATGGTTCCAATAGTTCCAAGTTTTAAGATAAATCTTGGAAGAGTATCGCCAATTTGATGATATCCTTGTAACCAGAAATGTTATCAATTATTTGATTCATTACAACCAAAAACTTTTCAAACCAACTCCTAATTTGAGGAGGTTCTCAATTCAACTGTTCTCTCTCAGGACACCTAGATGACTATAAAAGTTTCGTAATAACAACGGCTGATATCATAATTGCGATTTTCCAGAAACTGTTCCGTTCTTCATCTTCTTCCAGCTATAGTTTTATTTTAAATTTATAGTTTTCCTTTAATATTATATATCTTTTGTTCTTCCTCTTAGGGTTGGTACTCACCAGCGCTAAGCGGCGTGTCAGCAGCTCGCATCAGGGACAATCCGAAGCACACGAAGGAGTCTTGCAACCGTCGCCTGCTGCGGTCTGACCTCAGCCTTACTTCGCACCCGGAGATGGAGATAGACTATTATGATTACGAAGTCAATAATGCTGGTAAGGTTTTCAGTAACCGTGATTATGTAGCCAACAATTTTAAAATAATTCGATTTTTTAAAGTATTTATTTCGTGAAAAGTGAGTGAGTTTTAAATGTATACTATTCTTACATGGGGGCACGGTAGTGCACGCCAAGTTGATAAAAGCGACATGGCCGTATCATTTAGTTATATAACTTGATCCTATCTGCAACTGACAGAGGTCCCTGAATCTACCTTTTACCTAGAAAATTAATTAAAAAGAAACTGAATTGTCATTTGTCACAGGTTCAGTTCCTGGCTCGTACTTGGGAATGGATCCAGCGTTCCTGGTTTGGATACCACCGCTTGAAGAAGGCGACATTCTTAAGGAAATTGATGAAAATAAGGTGCCAATTTATGAGGTTAGTCGACTTTCAACTATGTCGCTTTCACATTTTCTTCATTTACTTCAGTTCACCCTTTAGTTATAATTGATTTCTTATGAAACTGTTCGTTCACAGGAGATTCTTCCAAAAGAACTTCACCCAGACCCCGGCAGCAACACTGAGTCACCCGAAGACAGACCATCTTCCAGCACTCTGAAGAGGAACCCGGACAACCGCATCAACAGATCCAACGAGTCCATCAAATCTTTCCGCAAAGTCATCGAGAAAGGCAACATAATACACCCCCTCAACTTCAGCATCAGTGATTTGCAAAACTCACCCAAAATGTCTAAGAGAAACAAGAAGAAGAAAGCCGAAAGTCCCGTGACGATACAAATGAAGGATCTGACGCTAACACGATCGCCAGTCAGAGTCCACAGAAAAGAGAATCGGAGTGACTTCGACACTTCGACTTTGAAAAGAGTTAACGAAGCCAAAGAAAAGATGCCGATACTTTAAAAGAAACGATTTTGCTGACATAAAGTTTGCCGATGAAAATTCGGATTCGTCAAACGAAATAAAATTTGCTGACGATTCACCGGATAGCAATAGGATTGTTGATAAATACAATGTTAGGACTTAGGATTTTATGATACAGTTTCGGAGACTACGTTCTTGATGTTGAACCTGGTAGATAGAAATACTTTTTGTGTACTCCTTAATTATAAAAAAATGTGATTAATCAACCTTCCTGTCCCAGTGTATCAGTCATTGAGGGTTTTCATATATTCTTTCTGAATATAAAAGCAAATATAAAAGTTACCAAACAATAAGCTGATGTAAGTCGTGTATTTTTCTATAATCAAGGGTAATAAATCCTTTAATTTTATTACAAAATATTCCCATTTCCCATTAGTTGAATGTAAGGACCAATCTGTGAATAAATCCGACATATTAGCTCTCATATCATCAAAACATATTTTTCAATGTCATATACCATTTATCACCAATGTAAGGTAGTCACACATTTAGTCATAGAATTTTATAATTAAAACTAATCGTTAGTAGAGTTGTAGAATTCACTTGACCGTCACTAATATAAAGTAATATTAAATGACACTTTGAATGTAGAAAAAGAAATAGTAAAACAACAGAAAAGTTCCGAAAAATTGGCTCTTAAATGGTCATTCTGAAAGTAAAATATTTATTATACTGAACTCGTATTTCAAAAATCGAATACAAATATAACATTTTTGATTAAATTATAAAGACGGAGCTATTTCTTTTTCTACATTAAAAGTAAATAAATGTTACACGCATTGTATAATACCATTGCATTTTCTGATTGTTCGCGAATATAAATATTATTTAGTTTTTATTAATAACTTATTAGTACATCGCTGTGCCCCCGCTGCCAAAGTGTAGTTAATATCTTGAATTTCAGTCAGAATATAATTTTAATATTTATTAGAAGACTGACTTCGGGCAGTGCAATAAATATTATTTGAAAAAATGTCGACTGTATTTTTCGATCTCTTGAAATTCTAGTCATTTCATGCCAAAGATTAATTTTGAGGTACTTGGCTCTTTTTTTTACAAAACTTTTTTTTAGTTTCGTAGAAAAATAATAAGCAGTCGTAATTAAGGCTTATATTTGCATTTCGTAAGTTATTAATTGCATTTATTTATTAAAGGAAACTAGCATTAAGTACATTATCGTATTGTTTTTAATATTATTGTATATTTAGGTAAGTGAGTCCTCATGTTTGTTTTCATGTTTTATTTGTGGACGCTCCATTAAAGACATTTTTATTTTGTAATTTGATATTGCTGTTTTATTTATTCACCCCGACACATTTTTTAAAATTATTAATTTCCACAAAACACATTAATCTAGGCAATTGTCTTACAAACCTTAGTATAAAAACCAAATAAAAATCTTATTTAGCCACATCTGTTGAAGTCAAGGTGAACCTAGTTAAATAAAGGTAAAGGGAGCCCTTATATCAAGAAGTTCCGCCGTGTAAGTTGTACGAGTCAACTGAGGAAACTAACTTTAGAACAAAGTACTGAACAAGGTATAAAGTCGTACCTAAGCTACAACCAAGAAAAACTTTATAAAAGTTAGAACACAAGCAGTCTGAGGAAATAACTGTACTTGTATCAATAAATTGAACCAAAAAAAAAACATTCTCAGGTACTCGATTAAAAAAAAACTTCCTTGTCCTACCATATTAAACTACTAGGAACCATGTATAAACTGCAGTGTAAAAAAAATGTGTAGTTTCTACGCGTTGTATCCTCGCACAGTTAATATAAAACCCACTGCAAATTTTATAAAGTAATGACGATGATGGCACCATGTTATTCATCATCAGAGATATAAGGCTCGCAGAAGGCTTTTTTGCTTCCTTCGATCTTGAACAGCAACTTCAATGACCTTCCAGCTGTGACCATTTGAGACAGCCTCCAAAATTAATATGATAATTTATCAGAATGTCACAGAGGCAATGGTAAGACTGTCTAGAAAAACCTATACTTTCCACAAATCACATTGCTCAACTTCAGTTTACTAGACTTTACTTTATCACACACCCATAGACTACCGTAACTAAGTATAACTATTAGTTAGGCATAGCCAACAAGTAATTGCTTGCAGTCGCTCCGTATTACTTGTAAAGGGTATCGGGGCTAACTGCCTGCCTATATCTTAGGCGATACGGGATGTATGGGGAAAGTTTGCTTGTAATAAAGTTGCAGTCGCCTTGGTAACTGCAGTAACAGTTGGCTTTTTTTAAAAGTTGTAAATGAATAGTTTAGTTTGATGTACCTAGTATATTGAAGTTTGCATAGCTAAGAACGACAAATAGGGACACATACCTAGTGTTTCCAAAATTAAAGAGCATAAAATCGCTATTCATCCAAAACACTTCAATCTTCACATAAACTTCAATCGACTTCAGCCGTGCTTCAGACTTTATCATATCCCCATAGAGTGTCGTAACTAAGTAAAACTATTAGTTAGGCATAGCCAGCGAGTAATTGCTTGCAGTCGCTCCGTATTACTTGTAAAGGGTACCGGGGTTAACTGCCTGCCTATATCTTTAGGAAAGTTAGTATGTTTGTCGAGCTAAGAACGACAAACACCTACTTAATCATTCCAAAACTCATGAGAACAAGTTTGGTGTGTAATCTCCAAAGGAAGCTTCAATGTGGTTATAGGTCGTTTTTCAAAGTAGCCAAATTAAACAATTTGAAACGTTTTGATTAAAAGTGATTGGTTTGGCCTATCTCTTTTCTCGTGTTTCTCATAAATATATTTTTCAGATAAATAAATCGATTAATCAATATGACAGTTTGACACACAAATAGTCATTTGGTCCTAAAACAACAACACAATCCAGGTGCAATATTAAACAAATTATCTCCAAGCAATACGCAGAAACATTGTCAACTGACAACACACTTAAATCCACGAACTTCATCACCAATATTAGTCTCATACGGATTGCCAGTTATTTTCATCTAGGCTAAAAGGCAGGAATTTAATATCCCCGCGATAGACGGAGCAATTAGGTGGCTGCTATGTGTGCCAAGCATGATGGTTTTACTAAATTATGTAATTAGGACAAGCTTTCACGGTTAGCAGATTATCTATTAGCAAGATTGAAGCTTCTTTTTGCCACTTTCAGTTGAGGTAATCTATATCTAAACTAATATAATGTAAAGAGAAAACATTTTTGTTGTTTGTTAGTTTGTACCCTAAACGCTCCGAAAGTATGGGACCAATTTGAAAAATTCTTGCACTGTTGGGAAGCTTTACTTTTCTTGAGTATCAAAGGCTATATTTTATCCGAGTACGGGTAGTAGTTCTCGGGCAGATGCAGGTGAAACCGCGGGAAAACGCCTTGTTTTAATATACGTAAGTGTGCGATAGATCGCTCGCGGCTTAGTAACAGGTGCATTCAATTTAGGTTAAGCTGCGCTCGCTGAGATCCGTAGATGGGTAAACAATCTGTTTTATACCGAGACGGGGCTTATCTGATGACTCTTTCATACCTTGGAAATAATGCAATGATCTTTTATAGATATGTATTAGGTAATTTTGAATTATGGCGTTAGGTTGTACAACGCTAATGAAAGAGAAGAAAATCACTTTATTGCAGCCAATTTTAAAGTTAAGAGTGTGCGAAAAAATAAATAGTAAGATTTTTTTTACTAGGTATATTTCCCCTCGGTTTTACGCTGGGAACTACGGATAAAATATAGCTAAGAGTGCTTTCCAAGAGTCTAAGATTATTTCAAACCGGTTCAGTATTTTTGGTCCCTTTAGGGTACAAACAAACAAAAAAGGTTTCCCCTTTATTATGTTTTAGCATAAAGAAAATATAAATTATCTCCTTTGCCTATACCTAATTAAACGAAAGCAGCAAATTCTTTCACACAAAACAAAGTACAATGAGCTTTCTAACTTAGTGAAGTGCATTAGCGAATAGAAACAATAAAGATTAGTCCACTAACGCCTCGTTACTAGTTAGTAAGTAGTAGTTGGCTGTTTACACGAGATGTTAATTTAGTTCGAGTCTCTAGGGATCGGGAGGAACGTTGCGAATTAGACTGGTTTGTACTGGTTCGGTAGATTGCTTTTAAAGAGTAGGTACGATGGAATTAAAAAGGATAGTCTTGAAAAAGCGAATTTTTGATCGGCAATGTGTAAAATAGTCCTAACAAACGGCTTGCCTTTACGATGAATAATTAGCAGGTTCTTTGCTCAGCGGACCAAACGAAATGGCACATATACATTAAAAAAAGTTTTCATACAATAAAAATAGCCTTCCCCAGCAATTTCATCCGGATTGCTTGAGAAGTACTCCACCCACACTCCATTTGAAAGATTTATAAAGGAATGGCCTTACAAATTGTCTTGTGTATTATGACAAGACAATATTGCCTGAGGCGCCTTTAAAGTAACTTCAGCTACAAATACTAGTATAGACATTCGACCTAATCTTCTCCATTTTGTACAGCACATCATTGATAATTCTCACAAAATTGAAATATTACAGCAGCCACAGTCTACCAAAACCCCTTATAAAACCTACTCCACTCCACCAGTAGCCTAAAAAAGCAACACAGCTGTGCTATAAAGCTATAACCAACCCATGACGGGCCAATGAACATTTAACACGCGGCTAACTTATTCAGCGTCCGGCTTGGAGGCAATTTCACCAGCTAATTGAGCGCCGATCCCTTGGTAACGCAGACTGTATGGGACAGGCCAGTAGTGGTCGTGAAGCGTGGCTGATTGGGAAGTAGCCTATCTGCTTATTTAGAGGAGTAGGGTCTTAATATAAATAAATAAATACTTAAACGATCAACAGCTTTCTTATACATGTTGATACTACAAACAAAGAGACACATACAAGTAACTTTACGTTACGTTTAACCATTAAGCTCTTACCCTAATCCCTAACCTAATCCCTTACCATAACCACATTAAAACCTACAAACTTGCTTCTATCATCAAGAAAGCAACAAACTTCATCAATCCAAGTTGTACATCTAAATGAAATCATTTAAACCGAGCTGCATACACTTCGTAATATAATAACACTGAAACTGCAAACTGCAATAACTTGAGAAGGGAGGAAAGGGGGGATTTCCCAGCTTTATTTTATAGAAAAGAGATCAGCTTAGCTTTATAACTTATTAAAATATTTTCGAGGAAATATGTGTGCGTCTGCTGAAGATTTTGTATCTAGGATAGTTTACTCTGTTGCTTCATAAAATGTTGCGCAAAGTATGTTGTTTGGATAAGTGGTTAGATAGATAGTGCTTAGTTTTGGTCGTTAAATATTAATGACAATGCTTATACACTTACAATGCTTAGACATAAAATCAACTTTCTTAATGGTTTCCAAAACTAATGAAATTCATTATGAAATGACGAATATGTAGATATGCACAATTGCTATGTATGTCATTAACATATTAAGGAGTTCAGATAGGCAGTCACTACACTAGAACTCAGCTGGATCTAGTTAGACTGAAAGGCTACCGAATATAGTTAGGAAAAATGATAGAACAAGCTTCCAGGTTGCTTCAAATACTGACTCAAAAATGTCTTCTAGCCCTTAAACGGAGAGGTACAAATTGACATGAAAACTATCCACGTGTCGTACTCTAAATGGTCGGTAAAATAATCTCTTATAATAAGGTAAGTATAAAGTTGGTCGGTAAGCTGCAGTTAGTTTAATTTCACATGTGACCAGCGGTCGGAGGAACTAATTCTCTCCAGCTTCCGAAATGAACTGCTCGCGAGTAACGAATGGCGTCGGCTTCCATGATGTAGGACTACTGGAAGAGGTTACATGTGTGATGTTAGTATAATTATGAGAAGTAGCTACATATTATAAACATAATTTGATTTGAGGGTTCCGTAAATAAAGGTTAAAAACTAGACCCTATTTCTTTGATTCCACTGTCCGTCCTTCAGTCCGTTGGTCCATCCGTCCGTCCGTCTATTACCAGGCTTCATCTCATGAACTGTGGCAATTTTGATACTTGAAATTTTCACACATGATGTATTTACTTTAATTTATTTTAAATAGTAAACAGAGACGTAAACCTTAAAACCAAGCCATAATGAACAATTCATTATCTCACTTTGACACAATGATCTTCTTTTGCACCCAAATTGGAATTCACCCAAATTGGAATTCCTAGCTTTAAAAGTTAATAAATTCAACTCGACTATAAATAAATACTACCAAAATACATTTCACTTAACCCTTTTTTTAAGTAAATATTATACCAACATTAATTGTGGTCCTTTAGGTAATTTACTTAAGCCACTTCTAGCGACGAGTGGACATAATAATGCTCTTTGTAACCGCCGCTGGTTGAAGGGCCCACATTAATTATTCTCAATGTAGTTTTGCTACTACATTAATCAACGTAAATTTTAAGCTAATAAATCTGATTTAACGTGAATTTGGCGGTACGCGGAAATAGAGATAGTTATATTTTATGAAACACTAGGTATGAAATCACAAACTTCCAGCGTCGGGGAAAAAAGTATTCTATTATGTCATTCTGACTAACAAGCTATATTACTGCCAAGTTTCATCAAAATCCGATCAGTCTTTTAAGCGTGAAAAGGTTCACGAACCTTTTAACCATTTTGTAGTGATATTCAAAAGATAATAATTAAAAAGGCTAGTCTTGTTATTTATTTTGAGAACTACTGAAAATCACAGCAGGTATTTATGAAAATACTTAAAAAAATATAACATTTAACTCTCCTTTAAATAAATATCCACTCGAGCGCAACATAAACGGAGTATTACAAACGATTTAAACCTCTTACAGCGTGTAATCTGGCATGCATACCTGTGTACAAAGGTACACAACACATACACACATACACAACACAAGTACACAAATACACAGGTGAACTAATGGGTGCAGTTTGCAGTAATGCATACATGATCGGCTACTGATTGTGATCTTAGGTTTCTCTCGTTTGGTTCTGTGCATGTATTCGGTTGTATTTCATTTGTATTGTCAAACGTTACGTGATTTAATTTTGCAGTAAGCGACTAAAATACATACCTATGTGTATAAGAGACCTATACAAATATTATTTAAAGCTTATCTAACGATGTATGATTAGATTACGAAAACCATGGAAGTATACCTCAATACACTTTTTCATAAAAATAGTGAGCCTTTTAAATACGTTTAATTATGGAACTTAAGATATATAATTATACTGGCGGTGTTTCTCGTAATTGTTTTTTTAGGCAGCAGTAGGTAAGAGCAATGTAAATGAAATGGGTTGTAGGACAAAATTGCCAAAACTTATGATCACTTCTAAGCTATAATAAAGCCAGTATGAATAATACTGTACGTAGCAATGTATGCTATAAATAATGTCCGGGTATATGAATTAATATAAACTCTATGGTGCAACTTCTTGTTTTGTACATCAGAAACAAGTAATTGATTAGAAACTCTCAACTTATATTCGTGATTAAAATCATGAAGTTTAGATTAGAATATTGTTGGAGAACGATTTCAATTAATTTGGAAGAGATGCAACTAGAGATTTCGGTTAGCAAAAAATCAAATACTTATTCAATATAGACATTGTAATATAAGCACAATTTTACTTGAAAATTTGAAAATAGAGGAAAACCATTGAAGAAAATACTGATGTAAATGTTTTCTGTTAAAAACAATAAAAACATAACTTCAAAATCAAGACAATTATTTATTATGCATCCAGCCTTTGAATACTAACAAAATTCTTTGTAGGTACGTTTAACCTACCTCACAACTTTTCCTTACGATTTTACGAGACTCAAACACTCCCACATACTTCCCTCCCATCGTCATCACGCACCTCTTTAACCCTTCAACTGTACATTGTACAGTCACAAATCGTTTCCTAAAGGATGCAGGCTGGATGCAAGGAAGACGCAAGTCTACGGAACCGCTTACCCCCTTGAGTCCTACCTGCAATTACCAGGACCCCTGATTATAGCGCAAAGGATGCTAGACTAGGATAATGGCGACGGATTTATGCATGAGGATCCCTATCTTGGAGAGATAGATTACCGGGGATTTTCGTGTGTGAAACCTGTGGAGACGATTTTAGGGTTAGGTGGTACAAAGTCGGTATGGTTGGTGCTATTTCGGGGGTTTAAAATTGTATGCAATTTGTTTTTTTGTCTGAGTATCATATTAATGTATTTTATGGTTGGGTGTTTGTTACTCTATTGCTTAAGCACTTCATAATGGATTTTGATGATACTTAGCAGAAATATAGCTTGTATCATACAAAAAAAAAAAACATGATGCTTAAACGACGTATCGAGTTCTCACGGGAAACAGTGGGCAGAAGCTCGTATAGTAATAAAACCTTCAAACATTAGTAAATTAAGTAAGACCTATTTATTAAATACTCCAGTCAACTGCCAATGAACACTCGCGAAAAAATCAAAGTAGTCAAGTTTTACTGCAGCTAATCAATACATTGAAAGGTTTAAACTTAATTAAAACCACTTCACAACTCGCAACGTATACTATAAATTTTCATTTCACACAGATTATGAAAGCAATTTCCTTCAGTTGCTAATTTCCTATAATAAACCGGTATTACGTGCAACGGCCAGCAATTTCTCCGGATAATACCGGTTCAATCCGGATTGAACTGCATTCATTAATTTTCTCTTCCTCAGTATAAGTTTTTTAGATTATTTTTAAATTAGATTAGGTTGAAAGACTGTAATTTATTATTGGCTAGCTTTGATATTTCGCTTAATTAGCTAAACGTAAAAGAAATAAAAAACAAATCAAAATATTACACATTTGCTTGTTTAAAAATGTATCTCCTAAAAATGCAATATTCATAAATGTTCGATAACCATATGCAGGTCAACCCGCGGACCGCAACTAGTTTTACGAACATTTAGCCAGCATAAGCCTTATCTAGTCATTACTCATTACCAACCATACCTACATGAGACCCTAATTAATCCTACTTAAAAATCAAACTATCAGCCGTAAGCTAAAATTTTCGCATAAGTAATTAATATGTTATCAGCATCAATCGATACGCTTGAAAGTTACTATCTAATACAGGGATGGCAAAGCAAATAGCACGCCATTTTATTGCAATTATGTTAGCATATAGTTGTTTCTCGCAGTTTCAACACAACACGAGGTAGCTACTTCCCAAACACGGTTAAAACAAAAACCTCTCGACTCGAACATAAAAACTAAGTATAAAATGAGCAAAACAATGACGTTAGTTGAGCCAAAATTCTTATATTATTCTACTTTGTATTTGTTGTTATAAATGGTCCCGTTTTACCTACCCTTCTCGTAATCTATGTAATCACATAGGTTTTATTAGGATTCTCGAACATTCTAGTAACAAAATATTTTATTAAGTATGACAACTTGTTTGAAGGCAAGCCGTATACATAATTAACTCTGCATTTTTTACAAATTAGGCACGTAAAGTCAATAAAGGTTTCGCCATCCCTAATCTCCTAACTAAAGTGCTGACTAAGGAAGTGTTTAGCCCGATTGAATTTCAACTCGCAAACTTCACGAATTGATTAAAACGTTGTGGAATTAGGTGTAAGCGTCAAAGTCGCTTTTAATGAATTCCTTTTTGGGTGCAAGTGGAGTTTCTGGTTTACTTTGAGTTTTATAGCTCAGAAGTTGGTCTTTGGTGAGTGGGAAGCAATGTAAATTTTAACAAAACATCATCAGGGCATGGTTATATGACAAAAGTATGATGATGATGAGACAGAAATGTTCTGTGTAAGAAAACTTTGGTATAATTTCTTTTTAATTCCTTTCGAACATTTTCTTTTTTGTAATTACCTACTCTGAGCATGTTTTATTCGTACATTTTGACTACATATTTCGTGAACGATTAGGACTGCCACTAAATACACTACTATAATACACTAGCGTCATTTGGCTACTTTTTTGTTTTTGTTTTTTAATTTTCCCACTAGACCTTTAACTACCTACTTAAAAATAGGTACAAATACCTACAGAAATACATACTACATAGCACCACGTTTAGTATCTTTCCTAGTGCGACGGCCATGTTAGCTACAAAGCATAAAGCGCTGTTTGCGCTGCAACTGTCAGCTGCAACTTGTAAAGTGTTTCCGAACGAAATTCGGCTGCAGAACGCCTTTTGCTAAAGTTCCATTTTTCGATGTTACAAGTGGCTACTGTATCGTTGTTTCAGGAAAAAGTAATGCATACTCGCAATTTGTAATGTAAGGTTTAATTCATCTAATGCATAGGCTTTATTTTACATAGTTTACAACGTCTATATCCAACTAACTAATATTATAAATGCAAAAGTAGGTAATTCTTTTCCAATTTTTGCAACCTTGCAACTATGTATCTTGACGTTTCGAATGAACTTTCATAGGCGTGCGTTTGCGCAATACTCGGAATACTTCGGCCTTATTTACCTGTCGGACTTTCATGTCAAAACTTCAGATACAAATTATGAAAATGTTTGGAATAGATAATCTGAAACCTGAGAAAGGACATAGGCTACTTCTTATCCAGGCACGAGAAATATTTCTTTCAAGACACGGAGGAACTGCAGAGACCGCTAGTTTCTTAATAATGTAATTTTACTTATTACACATTACTCACGTTAATCGTTAAACTTATTCACTCAGTGCATGCAGTAGAAACTATTGAAGCATGTAAATAGACGCGCCATCGACGCACCGCAACAAACTCGGTGCAAGTTTAATCTGTAACTTTCTTACTAATTAAACCACTAAAGTGGTGTTACTTGTATAGTACTTTCTTTGTTGCAATGTAAGGCAGTTGCAGTTAGGTTTATTGTTATAAATTAGTATAAAAGTTGCATATTTGTCACGCAAATGAAGAAATCTTAAAGAAGAAATTCTTGCACATAAATAAAATATAGACAAAATCATTAACTTAAGTATCCCAAGCAATGCTTAAAAGTTCATGTACATTTGGTTTAAATCTAAATTCATAAAGCAATCATGAAAACATAATAAACAAAAATGTTCTAACGCAGTCTGTGAAAAATATGAACTGATTTTCATTTCCATCTTAAAATGAGAAAGACAAACGTCAATATTTCCAACAAAACAAATAAGGAATTTTACCAAAAAGGGACACAAAACCAAATTATCTCTTCAACTTGAACTACGCAAGTCATTTCGCAAAATTACTGAAATTAGTTCACACTCAATTTCACTCTCCGTCCGTGAGCGAACGTTTTAAAATAAATTGTACTTTTGACTCCACATTTGTAATCAAAGAAGTATTATATTTTAACAGCAAAATGGCCTCCGCTATTGAAAATCAATTTTATTTTCAATATTCAACAGTTGAAGGCTTTTGAAAAATAAATGCATGTTTATTGGAGTGTGATCAATAATTCGTTTAGTACGTAATAAATAAAATGTGAAAAATCGTTATATCGCGATTAAAATTTTAGCTAGCTTTTGCTCGTGGCGATTTCTGTTGTTTATCATAATATGACATGGAAATAAAAACAGGACGTTTCACAGCTTTGCTTTGCATCTGGTTATTATTGCTTAGATTTTCCCTTAAAAAAATGTGTCTGTGTTTGAGTGTGTGTGAGTCTGTGGTTAGATAGGTGAGGTACCTAAATATGGTTTAGCTTTAAGTATGTATGTATAAGTTATCTCACATCTATGATCACTCAGATACGTTAAATAACTGAAATACTAGATACATAATTATGTAGTTCTTCATTTAAAGCTATTGTCACCTTAAGCTTTGGTTTCCTAGGAAAGCGGTGCCGTCATATAGCGACCGTAATACTGCGGTGAAAGACATCACCAGAACGTTGTCTATGTAAACAAAATGGGGCGGTTTCCTAGAGAGCGGTAACTGACGCCGTAACTTCAAAAAGCGGTGCCGCCATTTGCATGACGGCCGTCTTGACGGTGTCAGATAGTTTGGTGAACGTTTTTATTGAAAGCGGTGAAGCTTTTTTAATACGTATTTGTGGTTTTTTTTTCGGAACAACGTCAAAAATTTGTTACAACGCTTGGAGCAGCGAGGACGACGAAATTTTAATAGATTTCCTTCGAAACCACGAAGGCAATATCTAACATAAAAAGTAAAGATTATAGAAAAGTTAACTAAAACAGAATTGGTGTTGTGAAATTTGAGAAATATTAAATAAAACAGGTTAGTAAGTATGATACAACTAACAAAAAGTTCATGACGGTGTGTTAAAACGGCCGTGGAACTTTCCACATGTAATCACCGTAAAGACGACCGTCTATTTGCGTCCGTAATAAGATGGCCGCTATATGACGGCACCGCTTTCCTAGGAAACCCAAGCTTAACACCCCCTAAAAACAACGGTCCCCTATTTACGCTTATCCTAAACCGTCCGTATTCCGGCTGTCCTCGCTTGAGTACAAACGTCCCAATGGACCTCAGTTAGGGACAAGAGGGTCAACGGTACGTCTTAACTGATAAAGTACTGAATTATTTACACGGTTGAGTTACTGCTTACTGCTAAATAGACATTGAGATGTACAAATGTTGATTGTAAAGAGGAATAAAAGTGGTGAATGTTTGTTTTCGTTCGTTTCCGATGCAGTTGAATTTAGGCTTGAATTGGGTGTTTTTAAACAATTTCGAATAAAAGGACCAAAATACTACTGCTATTTTCCCGGTACGTTTTCTATACCTACCAATATTATAAAGAGGAAAACTTTGTTTGTTTGTTTTGGTTGTAATGGATAAATTCAAAAACTACTCGACCGATTTTAAATATTCTTTCACCATTACCTTTAGCTATATTATCTGCGAGTAACATAAGTATTTTATCCCGGTGCAGGCCGTAGCTCCCACGGGACGCGGGTGAAACCACGGGAAAACGGCTAGTATTGTATTTAAGGTTTTTTTTGTTATTACATTAGAAGCATGGAGCCTCGATCTAGGCTAACTTTTAACCGCTTAGTCAAGGAAGTAACTCAAGTAAAAAGTTGCATTCTAGTAAATAAGAGCTGCGAACTTTGTTACACAAGTTCACCTAGCTACAGACCAACATATTATACCTAGTTGTTGAAGTTGAGACCCGCGGTTAGTTAACTTTTTCCTACTTTAAACTTATTCAAACCTGAATCATTCTTGAAGCAATCAAGATTTGAATCGTAATAGAAATTCTTTTTTCTGGCTAATGTTCTTCTAAGATAGTTTTGATAACGTAACGGCAGATAGAAGAGTAGAAGAAAGGAGATAACATGCTGCACGGACAACAAACAAAATTTATATAAAGATAGGAGGATGAGTAGAAAACTTAAAAGTAAATTAAACTACAATATTTTTTCCCAACAATTGCATACGCCCATGATCTATCTCAGTCGTTACGATAAGAGCTCTTGCACGGATCCATTATTCTTACTTTAAGTTTATATTAAAATTATGAAAATTCTCTCCTAGCTTTACTTGAAAGCTTTGCTAATTATAGTGCTGTGACTCTCAGTATTATTAACTGTTTCTCTGCTGAGTTAGCTACGGTAAAAAGAAAGGATTTCTTAGAAGATTTTTCTGTTCCGGTCTTGAGATAACGTTTGAATGTTTTGTGTCTGTTTTCAAATGTGAATACCTACCTTTCAAAATTAAACACCATTCTTGCGTATTGATATTAAAAAATATAACCTAAAGTAACCTTTGTCACTACATGTTACGAAATAAAATTCTCCCTTGCATTTTCTTAAACACCTGCACTAATTTTCAAGCGGTTTTATCAGAATGACTCTGACCGACCGGCTAAAAATAAATAAAAGTTTACGCGTTATCATGTGGAACCAGACCGAAAATTAAGGAACCCTGGTTAAAATCTAAAGTACCTAGGCATTAAACTTAGCTGAGTGACAAAAGACCAACAGACAACTTTGTTACATAAAGAAATCTGGTCCTGTTAAACTTTTCACGACACAAGCCACAATTTCAGCAAGTTACTAAGCTACTTATAAATTATTCAATTTAAACTAAGCTGTCTATGTGTAGGTATATAATGTATAGATAATGTGCTTCCTATCTAATTTGATAGTCATAGTGAGATGTTGGTGTTCCGTCAGGAAATGGTTCTGTATAATTAATGTTGTGTTTTAGTGCATGTGCATTATGGTAATGATTACCAGAGAAATGAAGTTATTGTGTATTATAATAATAAGGGTTAAGACCTCCCAGGCACTATTCTTGTTGAAAGGATCTTGAATGTGTAGTAATAATCGAAGTTTACGTTTTGTTGACTATTAAGTTGGATCACATTTTTTTCTGTAATAATTTTTAAGCACTACATCTTGCTAAACCTAGTTAAAAACAGTCTGAAGCCTTCCACTGTAAATAGGTCATTTAACGCTATTTAATTTATATTTAAGTTGCAGAAAAAATATCAAGCATTAAACTGCAATTTATTTATTTATTCTTAGGAAAGCTTACAGACTTACAGACTTAATGACAATTTTAATAACTTACTATATTTCTTTTTAATACTTCTTCGTGTCAATATGTGCTGCTATGATTAAGAGCCCATACCGGCTGAACTGGATAAAATATCAGACAATATGCCTGAAGTCAGGTGACAAATACATGTATGTATTGAGTGTGAACAGACGGTAGGATTGCACCATCAGCTAAACTAGGTTCAATTTACAGTTTAACGTATTGGTTGAAAGACAATGGCTTACATCTTTAGATTTGCTTTTAATAAAATACTTAGATTAAGATTTAAAGAAGAAGTAGGTAGTTGACGAACTTATCAACTTCATAAGTATCATTAAAATTTTATTAACATCAATAAAACATGCCATTTAAGTCATCATCGACCTTTTGACTGTCTCACTGCTGGGCATAGGCCTCTTCTCAGAGAGAGGAAGGTCTTTATCACCACGCTTCTTCAGGGCAGATTCGCGATTTCATACTTTCTCATCCAGCTTTCCTCATTACAGGCAATTTAGGTTTTTTATGTTATATTAAACACTTTTTATAGAAAATAAAAACGAAAAAACAACCCATAATTTTTCTTTTCTTAAACTACGATCAAAAACTTGTATCATCCGCCTTATCCATAAGAAAATAGAACAATATGTTCGGCCGTATGGGAAACGTGCCCAGACATAACCTTGCATAGTATGATTTTCTATACACTATTTCCATTTGAAATCTGCGTGCTTTTTCTCCAGTCTGCCTATTTTCTTTTTTGTTCAGAAGCCGTCAGACTACGGTTTTTAAATCATCCGTTTATCCGATTTTTGGGTACGAAAATCCAATATACAAAAATTAATTTGGGCGCTGGCGAATTTGTTGCAGATTTGAAAATGTTAACCGAATTTTAGCTTTAAGGTTAAATATGGTAAAAAGTCCGATAACTGAAGAAGGAATTACAAAAATAAGGTTTCTTTATTCGGAAAACCATTTACTTGACCCAAAATGATAGTTAACGGCATACAACTAGAAAATATTTCAAAATAAAATATTCTGAAATATTTTCTATTTGTAAACCTTTTGGAAACACAAATATCGGCCACTATTTTAACAACAACTCAAATAATTTATGACTAAAATGGGCACAAAAAATACACAAGTGTTGTACCCAAAAAAGGGGAAAACCCTCGCACTTGAAAAGCATTCGTAAGGTTATTCACGTATCCGAGTTCAGGCCCATCCTAACTTAATAGTGGTGACAAAGAAAAGATCCTATCACCCATATATCTTTGCGAGTCGTAAAAGTCAATTGAAAGGCGACAACATGGGGTCTACTGTGAGTCAACAAAAACAAACTTTTGAGCAAAGTTACCACACATACATTCAGTTAACAATGTTTCATGAGATCGACATTTTATCACGTTACCAGTAGTTTTATTCTAAAAAACCGCATCCAAATTAGTTCATCCATTTAACGGATACAGTGCTACAGACAGACACACTTACAACTTCGTCAAGGGTTAAAGAAGACATAAAATACTTGAAATACCTAACTTTTCCAGTGTCACAAGGAAATTTGGCGCATCTGGATACAAAGTTACCTTTATGACTTTGGTCTATGAGCTTTATTTCTATCAAATTTAATTAAAATCGAGTAAGTAGTTTTTGCGATAAAAAATAACTAACATTCACAATATTATCCATCATTAAATTATATAAATACTAGTTTCAACTATGTAGTACGATGGTCCTTTTTTGAAATTTCGATAGTTTTAACTTTGTTTTGAGTAATACATAGAGTAGACCCAAACTGGACTCACCCTTAGCCAAAGGGTGTTGGCATCGCTGATATATGGGGTGTTTTTCTTCTAATCCCATATGAGTAGTAATGGTAATTTATAGTGAAAGCTGTTTTGTATTGTATGTTGGTTTTTTAAACTGTTTGTGTTTAAATGCAAATTTTGGAAGACGGTTTTTGTGTGTAAGAAAAGTTATACTGGTACTCACCTGCCTTGCAATCAAACCCATTACTATGTACTTGTGTCAGGCCATCACTTTTCGTTCACTACTTGTAATTTTAGTAAAATTACATAATTGTTAGTGTCGATAAAAATAAGTGTTCACGGTTCACTAAAATTGAAATTTTTCTCAATTTTAACTGCTGCACAAACATCTTTATATCACTGTCACTTACGCAAATGACTGCTACAGAAAGACTTTTAAGTAAAACTTAGAGTACCTACCTAACCTAATACAACAATTTTTTTGTCGGTAGCTCGTTTGGGCTCATAAATCAGTATAAAGATGAATAGTAATACCTACGCTCGTAACAAAGATGAGGTATTTAACTGAAACTTTATTTTCTGTCTTCTGTCTTTTATTTTCAATATTTACGAGACCCAGTATGTACCTATTATTTCCCAACAAACGTATGCACAGCAATTGAACACGGCCGCTACATTTGGGAAGTGCACTTGACAGCGACGAAAGCCTACAAACCGCTGCACAAACTTTGGGAACAATGTGCAAGTTGCGCTGCTAAATCTTTTCCTAGAGCGCTGAAATTGCTGACTTGTATGAACGTGAGGTGTTATGTTTTCGTGGATGTATCAATATCTATCCTAATCTATACTCGGATCCTCAAGATAGATACCGGATGTAGGCTAGTTTGATAGTCACATCCAAAAATAATAATTTTTAATCTTATCTAAAAATATTATGAAGCTGAAGATTTTTCGACCTATCAGGTATTACAGAGACGATTAACGAAAATAATATTTTAATGTTAGATAGCCCATACTGGGTATATCGGGGTAGGTATACTGCTGAGGGCGTTCTCTCGTTGTCAAGGACATAAATAGAAGTCACAAATTGTAAGAAAGTTTTGACAAAACTTTTTTTTTAACTTTATATAAATATACCTAAAAACTAAAAATGTCTTGGAAACTCAAATAAAACTATAACATTCAAGACGGAACTAATATAAGTTCTTAACGAAGTATTTTTAATTATTCTTACTAATCCCTCCTGAGGAAACTTGCTCCAGATGGCACCGGTTTGATCCGGATTAATGCGGTTACCGTGTAACTAGCAGATATTAGTAGGTTAATCCTTTTTTAAGAGTGAGATACATGCTTTATTTTTACTATGGACTATATTTTGACTTACACTTTTTTATTATCATTATAACATTATCTAAACAAGTAGTTAAGAGTAAATTATACATTCGATGCTATAATGAATGAAATAGAGTCATCAATAGCATCTTTCTTAAATAATTATTTTCTTATTCCCACAGCTTATTCAGAGCCTTTTCTGTCCCACTTCCAGAACCTTCTCTAACGCCGACCTTTCCATCCGGTGCCAAATCCTCAACTGAATCCGAATCAATCCTCGACTTACGCTCTCATTATGGTGCCTGCCAAATTAAGTGCAGCACTTTTTCGCTAATTTTCGTAAGTATTTAAACTCTATGGTTTGAGGTTTATGCTAAGGGTGGCTTTTGATTTTATCTTTGTTTTTGAGTGAGTTTCAAGCGGTTTGTTATCTTGTCGCTGTAATTTGTCTTTGTGTTGCTATTTTCGGGTTCTTTTGTTTATCTTGTTTTTGGAAAGTCATCATTTCTGTCTCCTAACGTTATTGACTCAACAGCGAAGATTTGTGGCGCTGCTTCATAATTTTACACTACCTACGAGGTACGTTCTAACTATCCGCAATACGTAAGTCTTGTAATACAAGGATTCCATTCCTTTGCTACCTCTACAATTTATCCATATTCAAAGTACAACTTAGAAATTAAAAAATCTAAAATCACCTAAGTTTATATGTTCTAAATAACAAATACTTACAGCAATACAGGTTTATGTAAGTAAATTGGAATCGCTGTACGTATATTGTTCACTTTGTACAGCACGCTACCCATAGTAGAACATCGAGTGGCTGAGTACACTGGATTGCATTTTATTGAACAACCCCGGGAGAGTTCAACGGCGTGGTTTCACTATTTCTAGAACAAGAGCAAATAGTTGTTCGATAATCTGGGATTTTGTTATCAGCTTTTGTTAGTATTTGGGAGATTTTGGAAAATAATTCATCAACATTTTACTTTGAAAAATACTTGCTGTCAACGCTGAATTAATGAGCAAAAGCAACTAAAAATAGCTCATATTTTCTACCCCTTAAATTTGAGTTTACCGTAACGAGCATTTAATTTTTTCCATCCAATTAACAAAGAATAAAACTAAAGAAAATATAACATTAAATACGAACCTTAGCACCACTAAAGCTAGTTTTTTATTAACATTGAAGTTCTCTAGTAGTTCCGACAAAGCGCTTAATTGCTGCAAACGTACGACTTTAAAGGTCGTAGCACACATGACGGAAAGGAATCGTAACGTACCTAAGTATGTTATCTAACTCAGTAGACCAAGTGCACTCTCTTTTCCCTCACTCTCATAGCCCTATGAAACGGTAATCTAACACAACCTGAGAAAGATCATCTAATACATTACCCACATTCAGGTGCTCTCCGATGCCAGGGGTGTATCAGTACCAACTTCCAGATTCTGGACTGACCACCAACTAAACGATTTTGACCAGGGAATTGAACGAGACCCTGTGACATGACTATAGCGCAATCAATACACCAACGAGTGTACTATTACAACATTAGTGTGCTATTTTCGTACAAAAATTTTCGAGTTGTCAGGTGTGCTACGACCCTAAAGCGCTTCAAGCTGTACGAGCAGTTGGAGATGTCACAAGATTTTATTATACTGAGCAAAATGTAGGGAAATGTGGGTATTTAAATAGTAGCTGCGAATCGTAATGTAAAGTCCCAAGTGGTACATATGTAGGTAATGCAATTTTTAGAGTACTACAACTTAATGTTCGAATATACAAACGTCGTTATTTTTCAAAAAAAGTCTTTATGGAAATCAGACTTCATGGAAATGATGATGTTTATTCGGCCTGCCCCCCATTCATAGAACTGAACATACTATACTTTAAGACCTGAAACCTTACCTTAATATTTTCAGACAAAACAAATCTAGACAAGAACTAGACAGATTTAAATGCAGTCAAGTATAACATGGTTAACTTTTTGAACTATTAGGCTTATAAATGAATATTTCTCGTATGCTGGGATACCTCATTTGTTTAAAAATCTTCAAAGTCACCTACAATATAAATACTCAAAACTCAAATGACAATCAAAACCAAATTCTATTTACAGCTCCAACAGAAACATTCTTACAAACGTTAGCTTCCATAAAACCACAATTGATGTCTGCAGGACAACATTCCCCCGTAAGATTAATGACCCACGCTTGCCCAGGCTTGCCCGACTAGCCCAGCTTGCCCACGCCCAGCGCTGGACAATTAGCACGCGTGATGTGGGTCGCTTTGTTACTTGTACGGGACATAACAATTGTTTGACGTTTTGTGGGGGACAGGCGTAGGTAACTGTTGCGGGGAAAATTGTGTTTTAGGAGTGTTTTGGGATATGTGCGTAATTGTTCCTTATGTATAACAAAACAATTATTATATAAAGTAAGGGTTTGAACTGTCCATAAAACTATTGGTTACTTATCTAGAAAAGCTCCTGACTTCGTCCGCGTGATATGGTTTTATTTATGTTTTATCTTGGATCTTGGCAAATTCAAATCAACAAATGTTGACTTGGTAAATCCCAATAAAATACTAATGAGTAATTAAGTAGGTAATAGTAATTAGTTTACTACTTAGTAATTAGGTACTACCCATATTTATTGTTTCAGCCCTTAATTAGGTCAATAGTTACTTTAACGAATTACGTTTAAAGTACGCTAATATTACAGTGGTGTCAACCATTTGAAATGAGATGCAATAACTGCATACTTATAATTTGTCTGAACCAGTCTGCAAAGTTTTCAGTTTACATTAAAATAAAATAAATAATAAGTGATGTTTGTCGGCACGGAGGCGCGATCGAGTCGGAACACAATTTCCGTAGCGCCCCGCCGGGATATTGCTTATAAAATATCGCACTGCCCCGTGGAAATAAAATAATATCTGCTATTGTTAGTGTAGAAAGATAAACTTTAATCTTTTCGCTAAATAAATGTATGGGAGAATTGCCGAAAAGTATCGGTCAATTCTGTATTCAAAAACTAAAGATGAAAAAGCTAGTCGAGCTTTTCTAAACGCTAAATAAATTATTCTTATAAAAACCATAAAACATTTTATACATACATATAATGTTAAAGGTACATTTATTGTACATTCTGAATGCAGAATGTATAATAAAATTAATATTATCTGTAAGACTGTCCTTACTTTACCGGTGACACATCACACTAAATGACGAATCTTTAAGCCTAGTACACCTTCATTAAAATACAGTCCTGAGTGATTTTACTCACATGCTTTTACCAACACAAAACTTTTTTTCACCACCAATTACTACAACTAGTAACTCAAATAAGCACTAACATAATAATGCTCTTAACTAAAATGCCACTTACACGAGCTCTAAACCACAATACTTTAAAATCCAGCTTCAATAGCTTGAAGTTTTTATTTCATTTCAGGTTTATTTTATCAAAGTATGGTTTTATGATACTCGGCGGTGCGTGGATCGTAAGAAACCTCTTTAGTTGATGAAATATACGCTGGTTTTGCTTGATGTTTGCTTATTTTATTTTATTACTTACTTCAATTTTATGTTTGATGTGTATTTTTTTTATTTGATTTAAAATGAGAATGTTTTTGTTTTCCGTTTCAGTGTGGGAGTTATTTTACTTAATTACATGAGTAAACTAATGTATTCTACGTCGTGGTCGTGAAAAGTCGTGCTGGCTTAGTGGGTAAAGGACCAACCTCTCAAGTATGAGGGCGCGGGTTCGATCCCAGGTCAGGCAAGTACCAATGCAACTTTTCTAAGTTTGTATGTACTTTCTAAGTATATCTTAGACACCATTGGCTGTGTTTCGGATGGCACGTTTAACTGTAGGTCCCGGCTGTCATCGAACATCCTTGGCAGTCGTTACGGGTAGTCAGAAGCCAGTAAGTCTGACACCAGTCTAACCAAGGGGTATCGGGTTGCCCAGGCAACTGGGTTGAGGAGGTCAGATAGGCAGTCGCTTCTTGTAAAGCACTGGTACTCAGCTGAATCCGGTTAGACTGGAAGCCGACCCCATGATTGGGAAAAGGCTCGGAGGATGATGAAACTAATGTATTCTACGGTTCAGTTCGTCCCATATTGAGATGCTTATAAGTTACTAGTGTTAGTCAGTTACTAGCATTTTATAAGTGAAATACTATTTACATTTAAATAAATCAGAGATTATTCTAAACGAAACAATTTATTCAATTAGGTGATCCTCTCAATAAAATTTATGATATTTTCACCTTCCTAAAACACAAAAAATCTAACCATATATCGATGAAAAATATCCGAAACACAAATAATAATGCACAAAAACCGATTCCATTTACGAAAAAACCGAAACAATATAACAAATTTTCCATTTCACCCCATCCAACCCCACCTTCAACAATATCATTTGAAATAAGCTCCCGTAATTCAAAATTTAATACTGCAGGGCGACCAGGCTTAGTGCTAATTTACATAGCACCTACTAGCTAGTACCACAGAATAAAGATATACAGTTGAAGCTACGTGCTGACGTTCGTAAAATGTCACTCACACGCATGTGCTCGATGTTCGACACTCAGTACTGACAGCACCGGTAGCGACGGTAAAAGCTTGAGCTAAACAAGGGTGTTACTGTTACGAACGTTAGCACGTAGTTTCACAACTGTTTCATCATTATCATCTCCCGAGCCTTTTCCCAACTATGTTGGGGTCAGCTTCACAACTGTTGAGAAGAGGATATATTTAAGCTGTGGTTGTACTTAGGTATAGGGCATAGGTATGGGTCGTCTAGACACGGTAACTCATTACTAAAGCGTTTAAGTAGCACGGAAGTATTATGGACAAAAGGGGTGGAGATGCGCTTTTGTTTATTTTT